>NW_027186296.1:64964466-64998031 GCF_028583685.1 Petaurus breviceps papuanus | reverse complement strand
TGTGTGTGTGTGTGTGTGTGTGTGTGTGTGTGTGTGTGTGTGTGTGTAGAGACAATGAGACAAGTCTGAGAAATACTGTAGAGTCAGAAGTCACAAGACTTGGCAACTGATCGAAAAGAAGGTAAAGGAAAGATGAGTCCTGGATAGCACCAAATTGTAAATCTGAGAGAAGACTAGAAGAGAAGAGAAAAGGATTTGGAAGAAGGGTAGGTATTGGGAAAAAGATAGAGTTCGGTTTTGGAAAAGTTGAGTAGGAGATGCCTATGGAAAAAAGCAACTCAAAACAGCCAATAGCCAATTGGTAACATGAAACTATTGTTGTTTGTCCTTTGTTCTTGAAGCAGACCAAGACATTAGGGAGGTGATGTCATGACATACCAGTGAATTGGATTTAAGTGAGAGAGGGCTGTGCAAAGTCACCAGCCTCACTTTCTACTCCAGAGCCACCTGGGTCCAGTGGCCAGATATAGATCAGGACAACTGGAGATGGCTTCTTGAGGCAGTGGGAGACCCTGGACTTTTTAATCTAAGGTCTTTAACAGGTCTCAGTTTGACTGAGGCAACACCCATTCAGGGATCAAGGCAGAGAATGGTCTCTTTACCTAGTAGAAAAGAAAAATCTGTCTTGGAGGGAAAGACACAAAATTAATGCTCAGGAAACCTAGGGATAGCTAAATATAGACCTGGGAATCAGTCACTTAAAGATAACAGGTAGAAAACCAGAGTGTTCACACTCAGAAAAAGGGCCCCAGGATGTTGTGTGGACCCTCTGTGGAGGATTTTGATCGGATATGGATAGGAGTAGAACAAGCTAGATGACATGAATAGATTGCATTCCAGGTTTATCATACCTTACTCTCCTTTCAAGCATTACACTTTCTAGTTAAATTGACCTACCAACTGTTTGAGATAATCCATCTTCTTTCTCTTTGTGCTAATTGACACCTTTGCCTGGAATGTGCTCTTTCTTCTCCTTTGTCAGAATTTCTGGTTTTCCTTAAGGCTTAGTTCAAAAGTCATCCTTCCAGTTGCTGATGCTCTCTCCCTTCAAATTATTCTGTATTTGTTGTTATCGTTCAGTCATTTTCAGTCATGTCTGACTGTTCATGATCACGTTTGGGGTTTTCTTGGCAAAGATACTAGAGTTCTCTAACTCATTTTACAGATGAGGAAATTGAGGCAAACAGGGTTAAGTGACTTGTCAAGGGTCACACAGCTAGTAAGTGTCTGAGAATGGATTTGAACTCAGGAAAATGAGTCTTCCCAACTTTAGGCCCAGAACCTATCCACTGTGCCTTTGTATGTATTTTTGTATTTACTACATATTATCTTTCCTCAATAACATGTAAGGTTCTTGAGGTAAAGAAATGTTTCATTTTTATCTTTGTGATCTACTTGCCTAGTACAGTGTTTGACACATAATAGGTACTTAAGAAAAGTGTGTTGAATGAATCTTCATTATCTCCCTTAGTGGTAAGCATAGGGTTTTGCACATAGGGAGTTTTTAATAAATATTTGTTGATTGAATAATGAATGAATAACTTCAGCTCTCAAACTACATTGCACACTTTCATCAGCAATCTGTATCTCCATAAGACTAATTTCTAGATTATGATATTATACTAGACTATATGAGGCATACAGGAATCATGTGGAACTTTCAAGTAATTGTAACTTCTAAGGAAGCCAGTATCACAAGACTGCAAGTATCACTGTTTCGTAAAAAGAATAGTCCAATACTTCAAAAATCCATGGTTGCACTGGTACTCCCTTTATCAAAGGCAGATCTTAACCCACCTAAAACTTGATAGATGGTCTTAGGGAGTTTCTGTGGCCAAGAAGTCTATCACCCTGTATGTAATCTGGTGATGAATCTCTCTGAACTTAATGAGACTAACAGTCAAGACAAAAGCCATGGAGTTTATCGCTAGACCAATATTCAGAGTCTTTTCTGCATGGTAGACTCTGCCAGAGCTTTTGCTCCATTAGTATAGCCTTTCAGAGAAAGAACGATCACTTCTACACCATGATGAGGCATCAGAGTAGGACTTCAGTAGAGGATAATCACGAATTGCATTTGTGTACTACCTTTTAATGCAGTTGACACACATTCTTTCCTTTGATCCTCACAATAACTCTGTAAAATAGTTAATAAAAAGTGTAACCCATTAGCTCTCATACAAATCTGGACCCTCATGGACTTGCAAATCATGGGGATGTTTAATCCCAATGTTTCTGTCTTGGCTTTCTTGCCCCACCCAGTCTGAAAATTTGGAATACTGGAAATTAACCCAGGGGTATGTATTCAGCAGATCACCATGCTAATGGACACTGGAAAGGAATAGCATTGGGATAGTTAGAATGTTTAATCAGGATATAAGTGAATAATAAAACAATAGAAAAAGAGTCTTAGTCAAATTCCTACATGGATACTTTCTTTCCCACTGTCCCCAAAGTACTTCAGAAAATGAACACATCCAAGATACTCAGAACATTAATAGGACCAAGTCTCTCTCATTTTCTGCAACTGAAGTGAAAGGGTTAAACTCTTCAATGTGGACAGTTTCCAAATTGCAGCTTGAAAGCTGATTCTGGGGGAGGTGGGAGGAGAGATAAGATGGATTACCATTAATTAAAAAATATTTTTTTAGATTAAAGGAAAACTGGTTATTCTAGGATCTTTTCTCCACTACCTGTTGCTTGTCTGATTACTAGAGGTCTTTGATGAAGCTACCAGATTGATTTAGCACAGATCCAACCAATAGCTCCCAATTGTGGTCATCATCTTCATGCCAACTTGGCTCTCTTCTTGCTCTTTGAGGTCATAAATTCCCATCGAGACTTCCATTCTTCCATTTCATGGCTGTATACCTTCTTATTCCCAGAATACATTTGATATGAACTGTGGGCAAGAAGAATTAGAGACTTTGTTCTCCCAATGAGTATGCTGTGGGCTTAGACATGTTGGAAAATGGGGTCCTTTTCCTACCTTAACCTTGCCTATTACTCAAGTATTATTATCCCCAAAAGATGAAGGGAGACTAAGGGAAATGGAATCATTTGTGCAAAGTCACATAGACAGTTTGTAAGAGAACCTGGACTTCTTAGTCATCTAATTCTAGATCCAGTGCAACCCCCCATTAGCACCACAATTGTATCTTGTATGCTATCATCTTGGATCTTCTAGTTTTTCCCTCCATGTCTTTATGTCTACTTTCCCCCAACACTAAGTCAGACCTCTTTCCTTTTTCTTTCTTTCCAACCATTATTCCCTTCCTGAACCAAACCCGAGTCACTGAAAAGGAATTTGAATTATGGTGGGATTAGACATTTTTAAGCTCTAAGAGGACATGGACTAAACAACATGTGTTTTTGGTGTTTCTTGTTTTTGTTTTCCTGTTTAATAGGTTTTTTTTTCCAATTACATGTAAAGATGGTTTTCAACATTCACTTTTATAAGATTATAAATTCCAATTTTTTTCTCCCCCCACCCAAAGAAGCAAGTAATCTAATATAGGCTATACATGTAACAATCATATTAAACATATTTCCACATTAGTCAGGTTGTGAAAGAAGAATCAGAACAAAAGGGAGAAACCATGAGAAAGAAAAAACAAAGGAGAAAATAGTATTCTTTGAATCTGTAGTTCTTTCTCTGGATGTGGATAGCATTTTCCATCATGAGTCTTTTGGAATTTTAGATCATTGTATTGCTCAGAAGAGCTCTCTATCAAGTTGGTTATTGTACAATGTGGCTGTTACTGTGTGTAATGTTCTCCTGGTTCTGCTCACTTCACTCAGCATCAGTTCATTCAAGTCTTTCCAGGTTTTTCTGAAGTCTGCCTGTTCATCATTCTTATAGCATATTCCATTACATTCATATACCACAACTTGGTCAGTCATTCTCCAATTGAGGGGCATTCCCTCAATTCCAATTCTTAGCCACCCCAAAAAGGACTGCTATAAATATTTTTGTACATATGGGTCGTTTCCCATTTTATGTGATCATTTGGGGGTACAGACCTAGCAGTGGTATTGCTGGGTCAAAGGGTATGCACAGTTTTATAGCCTTTTGGGCATAGAGCAACATGGTTTTTGATTCTATGGACCTATTGAATATGCTCTCCTACCTTGGCTTCCAAAACACCATAGTCTTCTCTTTATCTTCATATCTCTTTAACAGTCTTCTGTCTCCTTCACTGGTTACTTTTTTCCTGTCACCTTAAATTGTGTTCTATTATTTATTTATCTATCTATATCTATCATTTATTTAATTTTTTGTCTCTCTTTACTCTCTCCCAGGAATCTCACTTCCACAACTTCAACTAACCACTTTTATACAAATTTACATAGTCAAAATTTCTCTTCTGAGTTCTAAACTTAATAGTTTCAACTGCCTTTTTGACTATAATGAGATATTGATGATTAAGTGTCTGACAATACTCAGTTTAGAAAATGAGGAGGAGGGGCAGTCAGGTAGTGCAGTGAGTAAGAGCACCGGCCCTGGAGTCAGGAGACCCAGGATCAGTTCTGGCCTCAGATACTTAGCACTCACACAAAAATAACTGGCCATGTAACCTTGAACAAGTTACTTAACCCCAATTTCTTAAAAAAAAAATGAGGAGGAGGGGGCAAGTCATGTGTTCACATGTTCGTCTTAGTGGCTATATGCTTTAACCATTATCAAAAGGCTCACTGGGGTAACTCAAAGATCTTTATGGCTCTCGGAGAGGTGGACGTCTTTTTTCCATTGCTCCTATTTTTACATACTTAATAAATCATTTTTCATTCATTTATTCAATCATCAAATGTGGTAATGCTAGTCTAGACAATTAGTGTAAGAGTTTAAATGTGTATGTGTGGATCTAACCAATCAGACTGGCTCAGAACCCACCAATGGAGAACCAAAAATCTGCTTCCCATTTCTGCTGCATTTAAATGAAGTTCAGTCACATCAACATGGTATAACTGTATATAATTCTTAATCATAATAGTAAGAAAATGAACTAAGCTAAACATATTAAAATATTCTATGCCTGCAGGATGCCACTAATCCCCTTCCCAGACTTAGCAACTTTAAATCTCTGTTAGTTTGTAGGTAAGCCAAAATCAAAGAGTTCCAGTAACAGTTTAGGTGCTCAGGTTCAAACCTCCTCTTTAGGGAAAGCCTCAAAATTAAGATAAAACCAGTGTTCAAAAAACCAAATCCAGAAGCTTAGATTCAAACCTCCTGGGGGGCAGTTCAGTTTGTCCAGTTATATATGCAGCTTCAGGGCAAGAGATTTGCCACATTCATACCGATGGCCATTTTTAATCCTTTTTTTACTTGAAAAGTCAGCTACCTTATATGAATTACAGCCTTTGAAAGCTTTAAACTTTCAGCAGAGAAGTTCTTGTACTTTTTACCCTTTTCCTTTGCCTAATCAGACCATGAGAAAAACAAGTCAGCTGAATTTATACGGAATACTACCAAAGTTAATAGCATTTACTCTATGGGGGAGGAAAAGGCACTAGTATCAATGGGGGACAGTAAGAGGATGAGACCAAAGATCTTCTGATGGAGAAGGTGAAGGATTTTGGTGATAGATAGGAGCAAATGCCAGGGAAGAGAAGAGATTTTTAGGTTCCTTTAATATCTTGTGCATTTCTTTCCATGTCTTAAGTTTTTCCTTCTCCAAAGAATCTTTTAAGCTAGCAGTAATACTCTTTTGCTTTCTCTTTTCAATTTCTGCTTCCTAAACAGTCTTATCTAGGAGAGAGAACTTCTATAAATCCCTGCAAATAGATTAATATGTCAGAATCAAGATTCTCAACATTTGACCAAAGCCAACTAGGATTTTTATTAGTATATCCATTATGGATGTGACAAAGCACCACTAAACACTTTAGACATGGACCTTTCAACAATATCCCAGGTTGAGAGTAAATTTTCACCATATAGGCTAGAGGAGACAAAGAATTTGATTTGCTTTGTTGGCTACCCATAATTCAGTCTATCTTCAGTCTGAATCAAAACCCTTATCCTCAGAGGTTATTCCCAGAGAGGATTTTTATCCTCTTGTGTAGAAAAATCCATCCTCAGGCTCTTCCTCACATCTCAACACCAGATAATACACAAAATTCCCAGAGAAAACAGGACAATCAGGCATTTTGCTTATTATTCTAGGAAATACCTGGTGTCTGGGTACAATATTTAGATTTCTCTCATTCTTAGCCCAGGTAGCCACTTAAAGGAAAAGAGAATTCCTCCCTTGGGAGCACAGGTTTCTCTAGCTCAGTTCTTGTATTCTATTGGGGAATCTCTAAGAGCTACTCATCAAGGAGTTATGGTGACTACCAAATCAGGTTAGCCCAGCTTTGGACAACAATTTATAACTAAGAAGACATCAGGCACAAGAGAATTATGAAAATAAAAATAAGAGGAGACAGAAAATGGACAAGAGAATTGTAATTCCTGCCAACAACCAGATTATCCTGAGGCAGATAACTGCTAACAAACTGATTATCCTTTACATAGTTTATCTATCCATAATAGTCACCCTCAAGTTATATCACAGGTGGTCTTGTGGTATAAAGAATTTGAGGAAAATGACCCTTACCCAAGAAACACTGGAGAAAGTCAGGTCCCAGAAGTGAGATAAAATGGTAAGAGGGGCAGCTAGGTGGCGTAGTGAATAGCACCAGCCCTGGAGTCAGGAGGACCTGAGTTCAAATTCAGCTTCTGACACTTAACACTTACTAGCTGTGTGACCTTGGGCAAGTCACTTAACCTCAATTGCACTGCCTTCCCCCTCAAAAAAAAAAGATATGGGTAAGAAATCTTACCTGGTTGGTACTTGGAGTACAAAAGCCTCATTTTCCCCACAGGAATTCCAATCCTTTGAGATAAAATTATCGGGGAATTCCTCAACCCAGAGATCTTAAGATCCTCCCAATTTGGTCCATTTGTCCAGAGGTTAAGATAGAAGATTTAAAAAAAGATTTTTTTATCACCAGTTTTGTGCTGCCAGGTGAATAGCAATGGCATTGCCCAAAGGGCCACACACACACACACACACACACACACACACACAGATTTACACAATCAGTTCAGTGGCAGATTGAAAGTGGGGAGAATGGATTAGCTTTGTGGACAGAATTTTTGTTTGTTTTTGCTTATTGGAGGGGGGAAGGCAGGGCAATTGGGGTTAAGTGACTTTCTCAAGGTCACATGTCTAGTAGTGTTAAGTGTCTTAGGCTGGATTTGAACTCAGGTCTTCCTAACACCAGGGCAGGTGCTCTATTCACTGCAGAATTTTTTAACCTAGGGACCTAAGAACCTGCCAAAGATCAAATTTGTTCCAATGACATACAATGTCCCAACATTTTGTCCCTGGCTCTTGTTAGAATATCCTGTTTGGTCAAGATAAAATCAAGTCAGATTCATCCTGTTCTTGTCAGCCTGAGGCTCTCTATTTACATACCTCCATAGTTCTTTTTCTTTGGCCTCTAAGATTACTTTTTTTCTGGGGAAAAGATGTTTCCTCTACATTCACAGTACACAGATTTATCTACCTCCTCCACAGTGTTATACTTAACTTTTCCCCTTTCCCTCACTTTTTTTATATCAAATTACTTAGCAAGTTCTGTTGATTTACCCTCTACAAAGTATTCTGACTCCATCCTCTTCTCTATTTCCATTGTTACCAACCTAACATAGACCTTCATTACCACTCATCTGGAGCAGTAATGTCCTCAAATATCTTCCCAATTCCACTCTTCTTCTTCTTCCATACACTATACCACTTCCAGAAAAACCGTTTTATGCATAGATCTGCTCAAAAGTCTCAGATCTCAAGGGGCTTCCTACTGTCTACTAAGTAAAGTTCAAACTCCTCTGCCTGGCATTCAAGGCAATACATGACCTTGTGCTACCTTGTCTTTCCAAATTTACCTGCTATCATTCTTTTCTGTGCTCTCTACTCTTTTGACAAACCATATGACTTTGACACCTTCCTCTACCCCTCTGCCAACATAATCGGTCTTTGTTTATGTTTTTCCTGTCTTTAATATTCTCCACTTTCTCTTTAGATGCTTAATCTCTACCTTTCTTTAATGCCCAAATTGAATATGAGATTCTCCACAAAGTCTTAATGCCCCAGGCAGTGATGAACTTGTCCTTCCGATCTCAAAAAGCACTTTGTTTTGTAACTTTCTAATGTAATCAGGGATCATAGAATATATATAGCTTTATATATATATATATTACATATATTTTGTATATATATATATAATATATATAGCTATCCACAGGTGTATTTTAGCATCCTTGACTATACTGTTAGTATTGCAAGGAAAGAAAACAGTACTATCTAAACTGTTTATCTCTCCTAATGCCTAACACAGTGCTCTGTATGTGATATGTAGTTAATATCTATTGATTGTTTGAATGAATGAATGGCCTCCTATGTTTCTAATTCTAAGTGCTTCACAGCATCACCTATATCATAGATTTGCCCAGATTAGACAAATTAGGCAAACAGAAGCAAGTCACTGTACTCCTTCCAAGATCTTGAAAGACAAGTTGACATCTGGAATGACTTTGTCTCTGTACTGTCAGTAATGGAGTATGCGGGGCTGGACTAATTCCCAAAGCCTGTGGATGTTCTTAGCTTTGCTGACCACTCTCCTGAATGGCCCTTCAGAGAGAGCAACTTGTCAAAAAGAAATAACAACATGAAGCAAAAGAAAATATAGAGTTTGAGTGCTGAAGGGTGTTTTCTACTGGGGCTTGTAGCTAGAAGGGCTAGAGGTTTGCCCTGGCTCCCTCCCACCTGAGCAAAATCCAGAGAGGAGGAGATGTGGGCTCTTCCTTGCCTTCTGAAATTTATCCTGGAATTTAGAGTGTATGGAAGAGATTCTGTAAATAGTCCTGGGGGCCTCCAGTGGTATTGGGCTTGTTTGGTTGGCAAACACAGCTCATGCAGAACTTGACTTTAATGGTTCCAAGGGCCACTTTGGGAAACTGAGGAGAAGGACTATGGAGGGGAAAAGACCTTGATGTATATAATAACTAACCTCACCCTTGACACCAATGACCCCCAGTTGACATTGTGGTTTCCCTACAGCCAGTCATGGTGACAGCTAGAATATTGCCAGCCCAATACTGTAAGACCCTATTACAATCCACTGTATTAGTATAAAGATTTGAAGATACCACAGGTCAAATCGTGTACCAGGAAACATAATAACTATGGACAGCAAGGGCCTGCAATATCACAGTTGGTTAGGCAAGCAGGTGTTAATTTAGCTCCCCAGAGGATTTCCACAGTATCGATGCCCTTGCTCGGGGTTACTGCAGTGAATGCTGAAAAAAAATTGAAATAAATATTGGAACAAGCACTTTTGAAGTTCCTTCTCCAGACACTTGGCAAACCAAGACTTACTCATGTAAGGAGGAGAAAATTAAACTTCCAAAGAGGTGAGATGCACATGATATAGTTGTGACCCAATCTGGCTTGGTCACTCTTTTGTGCTGTGCTCAAGTATTTCTTCTTTTTTTTTTAACCTCTTGGCACAAAATGAAATTTTATTTTATTTTTTCCTTTTTTCCTTTTTTAATCAAATGCTTTATTCATTCCCACAAGATTTTGAGTTACAAATTTTCTCCCCGTTTTTCCCCTACCCACCACCCCAAAATAGCGATCCCACTGGATATCCCCTCCTCCAATCTGCTCTCTCCCATATCTTCTCCCATACCCCCTCCAATTTTCCAGTAGGGCACAGTGGATCTCTATGCCTGTATATCTTATTTCCCAATTACATGTAAAATAGTATTAAAAATACTGTGTATATATATATATATATATATATATTTTAAACATTTGATTTTAAAACTTTGAATTCCAGATTCATTCCCTTCCTCCCTTGTCACCCACCCTTACTGGAAAGATAAGCAATTCAGTATAGGTTGTACATGTGTAGCTATGCAAAACATTTCCATAGTGGGTATATTGTAAAAGACTGACTATATTTCCCTACCTCTCCTATCCCACCTCCCACTTGTTCTATTCTCTACTTTGATCCTGTCCCTTTTCAAAAGTATGTGCTCCCAACTTCCCTCCACTCCAGCCTGCCCTCCCTTCCATCATCCCCCCTCTCATCCCCTTCCCCCCTACTATCCTGTAGGGTGAGATACCCTATTTAGTGTGTATGTAATTCCCTCCTTAAGCCAAATTTAACGAGAATAATGTTAACCCATTTCCTTTTGCCTTCTTGTTCTTCCCCTCCATTGTAACCATTTTCCTTTGCCTCTTCTATATGAGTTTACCCCATTCTGTCTCTCCCCATCTCCTCTCATTATATTCCTCTCTCACCTCTTAATTTCACCTTTTAAGTATCATCCCTTACCATTAAATTGGTCTTGTGCCCTCTATCTATGTATACCTGTACACATATATACACACATTCACATATGTATTCATATGCCCTCCTATATAGACATATATATATATGTATGTATGTATGTGTGTGTGTGTGTATATATATATACTTCTATTCCCTTCAATTATTCTCATACTGAGAAAAGTTTCATAAGTTACAATTATTTTTCCATGTAGGGATGTAAATAGTTCAACTTTGATAAGTTCCTTATGATTTCATTTCCCTGTTTAGCTTCTCTTGCTTCTTATATCTCAATGTCAAATTTTCTATTCAACTCTGTTTTTTTCATCAAGAATTCTTGAAAGTCCTCTATTCCACTGAATGACCACATTTTCTCCTGAAATATGATACTTAATTTTGCTGGGTAGGTGATTCTTGGTTTTAATTCCAGCTCCTTTGACCACCAGAATATCATATTCCAAGCCCTTCAATCCCTCAGTGTAGAAGCTGCCAGATCCTGTGTTATCCTGATTGTGTTTCCACAATATTCAAATTATTTCTTCCTGGCTGCTTGTAATATTTTCTCCTTGATCTGGGAATTCCATAACCTGGCTATAATATTCCTAGGAGTTTTCTTTTGGGGATTTTTTTTCACGAGGTGATCAGTGGAATCTTTCAACCTCTATTTTGCCCTCTGGTTCTAAAACATCAGGGCAATTTTTCTTGAGAATTTCTTGAAGGATGATTTTTAGGTTATTTTTTTGATCATGGACCTCAGGTAGTCCAATAATTTTAAAATTATCTCTCCTGGATCTATTTTCCAGGTCAGTGATTTTCCCAATGAGATATTTCATGTTGCCTCCTATTTTTTCATTTGTTTGGATCTGTTTAATGGCATCTTGATTTCTCATATAGTCACCAGCTTTCATTTGCTCCAATCTAATTCTGAAGGAATGATTCTCTTTAGTGAGCTTTTGAGACTCTTTTTCCATGTGGCAAATTCAGCTTTCTAAGGCATTCTTCTCCTCATTGCCTTTTTGAGTCTCTTTTGCCATCTGAGTCTATTTTTTTAAGGTGTTATTTTCTTCAGTTAGGTTGTTGACCCTCATTTCATAATTTTCTTGCATCATTCTAATTTCTCTTCCCAATTTTTCTTCCACTTCTCTTATTTGATTTTCAAAATCCTTTTTAAGCTCCTCTATGGCCCGTAACCAGCTCGTATTTTTCTTGGAAGCTTTTGGTGCAGGAGTTCTGACTTCACTGTCTTCTTCCTGTTCCATGCTTTGAGCCTTTTTGTCCCCAAAATAGGAGTCTAATGTTGGATTCCTCTGTTTGTTTTGCTTCCTTTGCCTGCTCATGTTGCCACTCAATTACTTGACTTTTGGGCTTTTTGCCACAGTAGGACTCTGCTACCAGACAGGGGAGCTTCATCCCAAATGCTGGGATTTTCTCAGCTGCTGAAGGTATTAGTTGGGTGCCCTCTCTGAAGCCTCCACATGCTCTGGAAAGCTGGTCACACACCCCAGGACCTCCTCCTTAGACTGCAATCCAGATCCAAGCAGGTTAAAGTAAGAGTGATTACCCCTCAGACTGGTGGCTTGGTCCCCCTACAATCCGCAGGCCAAGAGCTGAAGCTGCCCCATGGTGGCTGCTGCACAGCCACTGTGCCTCAGCTGCTTCTCGCCCCAGGGGCAAAGGCCGACCACACTCCTGAACTACTGGATCCCAAAGTCCACACTGCACTGACCTCTCACTTTGTCCTTAGCATCTATGGGTTGATAATTCTGGAAACCACCACAGCTGCTGGTGATCTGAAGTCCCTCCAGCCAGCAGCTGGTCAGGCTGCCCTGAGGCTAAAACCTCTGGCTAGTGCAGGTCTGGGGTCAGTTCCCAGAGCACCATGCTGGCCACTTCCTGCCAGCCTGCTGGGCTGTCCTCAGCAGGAGATTAGCTTCTCTGTGTCATTTTGTGGGTTCTGTAGTTCCAAAGTTTGTTCAGAGTCACCTTTTACATGAATTAGAGGAGGTGGGAGCCAGAGCCCCATAGAAGTCCTCTTTCTACTCCACCATCTTGACTCTGCCCCCACCTGTGCTCAAGTATTTCAATGCAATTCAGTTCACATTTATTAAATGCCTATGGCATTTGAGGCACTGTAATAGGTACTGAAGACACAAAGATCAGAGTGAAATAGTCCTCAGAGGCCCTACCAGCACTCTGCTAAAAGGATATAACAGGCACACAGATAAACAAATGTAAAGCCCACAAGAAGTAATGAGATAGCTGGATTTTAACAATAGCTAACATTTATATGGTACCTACTATGGGCCAAGCATTGTGCTAAGCACTTTACAATAATTATCCTATTTGATTCTCACAACAATCCAGAAGGTAGGGGCCATTATTATCCCCATTTTACAGATGAGGAAACTGAGGCAAACACAAGTTAACTGACTTGCCCAAAGTCACAGGGCTAGTAAGTGTCTGAGGCCCAGCACTGTGCCATCCAGCTGCTAGGTAGGGTGTTAGAAGCATCTGTATATTGGGGTTGAATGGTAAGGTATGTGGAGGTGGAACAAGTGTCAGGAATGAATCAAGAAAACTTCCTTTATCTTTTTCTGTGGATCCTCAATGCTTAGCATATTGCCTGCCACATAGTAAGCATCTAATAAATGTTTGTTGACTTACTTTATTATTATGCAATGAGCCGGCAAGCCCTAGCAAAGATTCTGAGATGAGCAAAGCTTTCTTTGGTATTTCCTATTTCCAGTGCAGTGCCATACCACACTGCCCTCATGTGTCCTATAACTACATGTGCCCCCACTTTTCATTGTAGGTCACCCATCAGTCAACAAGCATTTATTTATCACTTCTGTGCCAGGAACTGTGCTAAGTGCCAAGGACACAAATAAAGCACATTCATTACCTGCCTCCAAGATCTCACATTGTAATGGAGGGGACAACCTATGAAGAATAACATACAAGCAAGGCACATACAGCATAAGTCAGAGGTGTTCTCAAAGGGATAACACCGACATTAAGGGTGACTGGGAAAGGCTTCTTGCAGAAGGCAGGATTTTAGCTGAAGTATGAGTTAATATAAGTAAAAAGCTTTCAAGCATCAGCATTATTGTTAATAATATATTATATTATAATATAGTCATTACACATACTTATGTTATAATTATCATTACAGGCAGGCAGCAGAGGTGAGATGGGAGAGCACTCAAAGCATGGGGAATAGCCAGTAAACAGAACCACATTCAGGAGGTGGAACATCAATAGGGAACAGCAAGGATGTGAGCATCCCTGGATGTAGAGAAGAGTGCTGTGGGAAAAGACTGGCAAAGTCAGGAGGAGCATGATCACGAAGGATTTTAAGATTCTCCCCCCAAAAGATTTTACATTTGATCCTGGGAATTATAGGGATCTACTGGTGTTTGTTGAATAGAAGGGTTATGTGGTCAGACCTCTGCTTTAGGAAGATCATGGCGTGGGGAGACTTGAGGCAGGGAGAACAACCAGAAGGCAGGAGAGATAACACTCTAGAGCCTGCAACATGGAGACAGGTCTTACCCTGTCTCCCCTAGCAGTACAAATTTCACATGCTTAACCAGGGTCAGCGGCTTTGGCTGCTTACTCATGACAGGGCAGTGGTTTTATCATCTCTGTCCCTCAGAGAACAGGGGACCTCACGAGTCACACCAGGTGGACTGGAGCTCTAGTGTTACCAAAGCCAGGCCACTGGTCTGTGATGAGGCTTGTTTTATGAATTCTTGCCTGAGAAAGAATAGTCTGAGACTTCAACTTTATTTGGCAAGAGGTGGGTTAGAACAGGGAAACCTACCAAACAACCATGACATTTTCTAACTTCTTATCTCTCCTGAGTGTCATATGTGTATTTACTACTAGCCTTCTGGAGACCATGTGTTAAGAGAACAGCTCGAAGTATGCATTTTTGTACCTAAGGAAAGTGGTGGGGTTGGGGTTGGGGATTGGATTTACCCGGGGTATAATTACCAGGGGGAGGAAGCACATCTTGGAATAGTATTGTTAGCACCCTTTAAATTTCCTTCCCTGGGACAAAGGTCTTGATAACCACCCTAGTTACGGCTTTGCATAAAGTAAAGGAATGATTCTAATGATGGGAATTTCAGGCATCAAGGCAGAACAGTGGGGATAGATATTTAGGTACTTTTGCAAAGGAGAGGCTGATGGTTTTGCACAGCTCTGCCTCACTTAAATCCAATTCACACTCAAGTCAAGACATCACCCTTGTGATGCCATTGGTCCTGTTTGAGAATGAAGTACCAACAGCAACAACAGCAATGCCATGGGAGCAGTTACTTCTCTGTTTAGCGTATCAGTACAATTCTGCTCTCTCAGTCAGTCAACACTGACTCCCAAGCTAATCCACCTTGAAGCTTCTCTTCTGCACCCTTCTTTATCTCGCCTTATCTCTGTTTCTCCCAGTAAAGTGACTGTGCAGGTCACTCCTGAACCTACATTACCCAAACCCTTGGAAACAGCTCTTCTGCAGGCTGACCTGCAGAATGCCTCTGTGCCAAGGAGAAGGATCAAGCCTGGATTCTCAGACTCTGCATTTCTCCAAGGCTCCTTACCTCTAGGGCCCTTCTGAACCTCTTCATCTGCACCTTTCCTGAATGCGAGTTTCTTGGCAATCCCCAGTGGCATTGGATTTTACCTGTTTCTGTTTTAAGGAAAAAACAGAAAACGTGTATTCAGCAGAGTCTGCTCTATAGGAAGCAGTTAGGAAGCACAGCTCCAAAATGAACATGTGGAAAGCCTAGGGGTTTACCAAATCCTGTGGTCACAGTTCCATAATTCCATTTGGCCCTGTCCAGTGGGATGGATTTTCTGGTAGTTGGTCTATTGTCTGCTTAATCTGTAAATGCTTCATTGCCACACTAAGTGGCAATCCTGGTCCTTAACAAAGGCCAGAGTTTTCAATTTTTAAAAGTTGTCTATTTAGTACTGACTTCACCTTTACCTCATCTACTCTTTTACCTTCCTCCTAGTACAGTCTCCCCCTAAAACCAACCATTAACCTTTAGGTCTCTCAAAAGTGAAAAAATGAGGAAATTTGACATCCCATCTCACCCCCACAAACACCCCCAAATAGGAGCATAATGAGTAGAAAAAGCTCTAGATAGAAAGTAAAAAAACTTGAGTTTTAATTCTGGCTCTGCACCAATTATCTGTGTGACCTTGGGCAAGTGACTTTCCCTCCCTGGGCCTCAGTTTCTTCATCTCTAAAACAACAGATGGTGGTAGAACTAGCTAATCTTAAGTGTCCTTTCCAAATTTTTCTTTCCATGATTTTATGATTTTCTTCAGAAGAAGTCTGCTCCTGAAACCTTCTTAAGATTCTTGATAACAATTGAGTTTTTTTTAATAAGTTCAAACCAGAGATGATATCCTATCCAGCACAAGACAATCCCTCCTCCCTACCTTTCTCACCTCCTTGGTTTGAAAGAGAAGAGAAAGAAAAAACTTCTAAAGCTTATTCCTGTTCATGACACTATGTATTTAGGGAAGCATCTCCCTCTAAGGAACTCAAAGCACAAATACAGCATTCTCAACCCACCCCACAAAAAAAGGCAGATTCTCCTCTCCCAGTGGAAAAATGAAAACACAGAGGGTGAAAGAGAATCTATAGAAATTGTCCTAGTGGGGAAGCTACAAAGAAAATGGCTGTAGCCCCTTTATTACCAGGCCAGTGATTTTCAACCTAAGAACAGCACTAGTGGGCCTAGGATTTTAGTTTCAAGGAAAGTAATAGCATCTAAAACACCAACTATTTATTAAGCATCTAACTACAAGTAAATGGTTAACTTAGGTTAGGTCATCTTCCTAACCAAATGGAAGGGACCAAAATCAAATATAAAACCTTACAGAACACCCAGCTCCTGCTCTTAAGAAATGAATACTTTAGGCTATAAAACTGTGCATACCCTTTGATCCAGCAATACCACTGCTAGGTCTGTATCCCAAACAGATCATTAAAAAGGAAAAGTACCCACACGTACAACAATATTTATAGCAGCTCTTTTTGTGGTGACAAAGAATTGGAAACTGAGGGGATTCCCATGAATTCGAGAATGTCTGAACAAGTTGTGGTATATGAATGTAATGGAATACTTTTGTGCTATAAGAAATGATGAGCAGACGGACTTCAGAAAAACCTGGACTTACCTAAATTGATGCTGAGTGAAGTGAGCAGAACCAGGAGAACATTGTACAGTAACAGCAACATTATGTGATGACCAACTTCAATAGACTTAGTTCTCAGCAATGCAATGATCTAAGACAATTCCCATGATGGAAAAAGCTATATCCAGAGAAAGAATTATGGAGTCTGAATGTAGATCAAAGCACACAATTTTCTTTTTTTCCCTATCTTGTGGTTTTCCCCTTTTGTTCTGATTCTTCTGGTACAACCTGACTAATGTAGAAATATGTTTAATATTATTGTACATATATGGCCTATATCAGATTACATACCATCTTGGGGGGGGAAGGGAAAGGAGGGGGAAATTTAGAACTCAAAATCTTACAAAAATGAATGTTTAAAACTGAAAATAAATAGATAATTTAGTGATGAAAAAAACACGAACACAGATAGCAATAATGCAGAATTTTTTTCTACTGACTTTATTGGAAACTCCCAGGAGGAACTCTTCCACCAATACAGATAAGCAAGTATTTTGCAGCTTATACTCCTAAAGAGTTGCCTGGGATACTGAAAAAGTAAGTGACTTACTCAGGGTCACAAAGTAAACATCAGAGGCAGACTTGAACCCAGGTCTCCCTGACTCCTAGCTTGATATCCACTGTACCACAAACACACATCGAGTCTCCTATAATATGCAATATTATACAGGATGTACATCAGAGAAGTACAGAATCTTTAATGACCAATGAGCTCAGGGTGGCATTCCAGTTCACTCCAAAGAACCCTAGAGCCTTCAAATTATAAGGGACCTTCAGGATTTTCTAGTCCTCTCCTTTCATTATGTAGAGGAGATCAAGCCCCTGAGATGTCCCGTGACTTGTCCAACCAAGGACGTACAGATAATTACTGGAGGTACTAACCTAAACTTAACTATGTCTCCTGACTACCAGTCTGATTCTCTAGTTGCCTGGCAGGCAGGCCCTAGATCAAGAACTGTCTCATCCTTGCTAACCACACCACTTCCTAACTTCTTCTGGGAGGTCTCCCATTCAACCACTTGACCACAACCAGTGCTGCTTAGCTTGCTGATTTGAGCGATCTCATCATACGAGGCGACATAGCAGCAATGTGCTGTAAGTTCTGGACTTCTGCTCCTGTCTGAGATCATGCATGAAAATAGCTTGTCTGTGGTAGATTGACATTGAAAACTATCATCAAATTGGGGAAGTCAATTAAGTGTCTGGTTTCCCCTCTTGGGGACTGAGAATTACAATGAGGCAAGAGATCACCAGCCAACAACAACATGGCAGGGTCTTAGCACATGCCTCTCAATCTTCCTCCTCCTCTCCCACCTCCCTCCCCTTCTCTCTGTCTCTCTCTCTATCTCTCTCCTATTCTCTCTGTCTGTATCTGTCTGTCTCTCTCTCCTCTCTGTCTCCTCTCCTCTCCATCTCTCTCCTCTGTCTCTCTCTGCCTTTCTGTCTCTCTCTGCCTCTCTGTGTCTCCCTGCCTCTCTGTCTCTCTGCCTCTCTTTCTCCCCCCCCTCTCTGTCTCTCTCCCTTCTCCCCTGCTCCCTCCATTCTAGTCTCCTCCCTGCTGCACATTTTTTTCAAGAAAAGAAATTGTTTCTCCAACTTTGAGGTGGTGGAGACTAGACTGAGTCAGTCTGCAGAAAGCATTAGACTGCTACTTGGGGCTAGGGAGGAGAGCCCAGCTTCCTAACCCAAAGGAAGGGGCCAGCATTAAATTGCAGAAACATCTGCCCTTCTTGGAACATGGTGATGGAAACACAATCTTGTGGAAAGAGGGTACAGGGATTGGATCGGAACTTCCTGTGGCTCTCAGAAAATAGGGGCCAGTGAAGGTTGGAGTCAATGCCCGGGGAGATGACTGGCACAAGAAAGGTGAAGACTACAGCAGAAAATCTTATAAGGAAGCAAGCTCTTTTGTACAAATGTGGATGAAGGCACAGCTTGTCAATGGTGGGACTTGGGGCCAGGTACATAGGAAAGAGAAATGTGAAGAATTGGGAAGAAGGAGGTCAAGTCCCTAGTCCGGATTCTATCACAAACTTGTCATAAGATCAGTGGGGAATTCCCCTCCCCTCACGGTGCTTTAACTCCTTTCTCTTCAATATAACCACATCACTACTTGCAAGAAAGTTGTGAAAAGAGCTAATAGAGATGATGCATTATAAAGAGAGTACTGGCCAATGAGAGCACAGACATTAAAGCATCCGTGATGTGCTATGCCTGCTATCAACCCACATGGATGCTTTTGGCTTGCTTTTGGACAGGCCACTTTCCCCAAGGCAGGGCATTTGTAGGTATTCTATGACTGCTCCCTGTGGGCTTACTGCCTGGGGTGAAAACATCTTTGAATGGCTGCTAAACTGGAACTGAGTGTGCATGCAAAAGCTTTGAACCAATGGAGGACTCTCTCTTCACCATGGAGAGCAAAGAAAGAATTGTTGTAAGCTCAGTCCCCCTATTACAGAAGTACATAAAGTAAGTTGAGCCTCTGGAATAAATGGGACAGATAGAGGTCTCCATGGTAATTGGATGCTTGGTCTCTCAGGGACTGTAATTATCCCAGTAGTTCTTTCTTTTCCAAGAAGAGATCTTCTAAATCTATAGAATCTCCCAGAATTGGTACAGTGGCACAATACCTGGAAGACTCATCTTCCTGAGTTCAAATCTGGCCTCAGACATTTACTAACTGTGTGACCCTGGGCGAGTCACCTAACCCTTTTTGCCTCAGTTTCCTCATGTATAAAATGAGCTGGAGAAGGAAATGACAAACCACTCCAGTATCTTTGCTAAGAAAACCCCAAATGGGGTCACAAAGAATCAGATGTGACTGAACAACAGTAGCCACTCACTTAACCAGCATGACTAGATATGGACCAGGGCTTCTCTCTTTTCCCTACAGGGAAGCAAGAACTTGGCTTGGTTTTGTATTGTACAAAGAGGAATACCACAGTACCCAGAGAGATGCAATTCCTTCTGGAATTGTAGGTAAATTCCCAGCTAATCTCTTATTTAGAACCCCACTGTTGCTATGGTTGGTAGAGATGAAGAAACGCAATGCAGGAATCTGGGCCACACTGAGAACTGACCTTTTCTTGGCTCCCCACATGAATTCAGGGGAGGAGCAGATGGATAAGTGTGAGGAACTTCCAAGTAGCCAAATCCACCTGGGCAGGTCAGGCTAGAGTCCTTAGGTCTGTTACAAAACTTCGGGCTTTCTATCTTTGTTATCGCTTCTACTGCCAGCTGCAAAGGACTTGAGCTTACTTCCCTTTGAGTTATTCCTTGGAAAAATATACTTACCTCTTATTCTTCCTATTTCCCTACGTCACTCCTCAACAATAGAGTGTTAGCAGCAGTATACTTTCAGATAGGTTGTTGATGTCATGAAAAGAGCATTGGACAGAGGATTAGGAAACCTGGCTTCAAATCCTGCCTCAGACATGTACTGGCTATGTGACCCTAGGAAGGAGACCACTTAGCCTCTCTGTGGCTTCAGCTGTTCAACTGTTAAATGAAAAGGTTGGATATAGTTCAGTTCTAAGGTTCCATAAATCTATGACCCTTTCATCTTTTTTGAAAAGGAAAATATTCCAACATATTCAGGCAAAATCTGATGTACTATAACTTCCACTAACTGGTCCCAATTCTGTTCTTTAGATTTACACAGAAATCTGATCCCACATCTGAAATAACTCTTTAGATATTTGGGTACTGGTATCACTTGCTCTTTATTTCCAAACTAGCTAATTTTGGTTCCTTCATCTTCTTTTGATTGACTTTTGAAAATATGGCAGCTATGCTTTGAGTTGAAAAGGCTCACAGACTTTTGGAATTATAAAGCTTCATGGCTTTCTGAATTACCCTTTGGGGCTAGAAGAAAATATCAAGATATTCTCCAATGCTGGTTAATAGGTGTAATACCTGTATTAGGAAGCCATGCCCTAGATATTTGTGAGGACAAAGAGAACAAAGAATGTTAGTGTTTGATTTGAGTGAATGTCTGAAGTCAGAAATTAGTGACATGACCACGCAGAAGCAGAGAGATAGGTAACATTGGGGTAGGGGATTTACAGTATGAACTAAAGAAAGATCAGCTAAGTGTGTGTTCTGGTGCAGACCCCTAGAGACAACCCTGCATTCAGAGTGAGTGAGCTATGGGTATGTGGGTAGAATGAATTAAGGGAAGACAGGATTGAGGGCCCTTGACTTTAGGGATGACTGAAGAGGTTATGTGATTTTTGTGTGGTTTTGCTTCCTAGTGCCAACCTCTCATTTAATATCAGTACTTTAGAAGTCCTGAGTACCAACTCCCATACATGATATCCATACAAGGTGTCCCAAAAGTCTTAGTGCCTTTTAAAACTAATGTATAGGGTGTCCCCAAAGTCTTGTAACCTTTTAAGCTAAAGGGCACCAAGACTTTGGGGATACCCTATATTGAAAAAACACAATAACAAGGCCCTGGCATATTCATGATATTTTACTGACATAATTCAGAACCCCCAGAAGTCTCTGTATGGGGGGGAAAAGTATTGAAGAGGATACGAGAAGACCCAGAGTCAGACTTCAAGATCACACATGTCAAGTACTTTTTCATCTTCTCACCCTGGACATCCTCCTCTGGCCATGCTCCTATTTGTCAATTACTCCTTAAAATGTGTTGTCCGGAGCAATATTCTATGTGTGCTGTGACAAGCTCAGAGCCCCAGAGTGGTATTAACTCCCTTGTTCTGGATACGATATTTCCATTAATGTGACCTAAAATGGAATAATAACAAGAAGTGACATTGTAGGTGCCAGGCCTAGTCAAGAAGACTCATCTTCTTGAGTTCAAAATTTGACCTCAGACATTTAGTAGTTGGGTGACCCTGGGCAAATCACTTAACCCTGTTTGCCTTGGTTCTTCATCTATAAAATGAGTTGGAAAAGTAAAAAGCAAACTTTTCCAGTATCTATGCCAAGAAAACCCTAAATGATAACACAAAAAATCAATAAAATCAATGAAAAATGACTCAACAACAACAACAAAATGGAATTAGCCTTTTTTGGGGGCAGACACTACACTGCTGACTCATATTGAGCTAACAGTCAACTGAAAGTTCTAAATCTCTTCCACATAAATTGCTATTAAGCCATATCTTCTACATTCTACTTCTGTTTAGTTAAGGTTTTTAAAAAAAATCCAAGTGCAGGATTCCAAATTTACTTCCAGTAAGTTTTATCTTATTAGTTTTGGCCTGCTTGTACAGACTGAAAATCTTTATGGATCTTGATACTGTCATCCAGAATATTTCATTTCATTTCAGCCCTTTCATTTTCATGTCATCTATAAATTTAATAATCATACTATTTATGTCTTCATCTAAGATACTTATAAAAATTATGAACAGGGCAGGGCTTAGAAACTCTCCTCTATATACTACTGTCCAGGTTGACTTTAATCCATTAATAAACACCCTTTAGGTCTAATTATTTAATCACTTATGAATACATCTAACTATATCATGATCCAGTCCATATTTCTCCTAACTTGGTCCCCAACCAATGAATCAAATTGTAAGCATTTGTTAATCACCTACTATGTATCAGGTACTGTGCTTGATGTTGGGGCTACAAAGATAACAGCTTTTGTCCTCAGCAGGTTGGACAGGAGGGATTACTATTAAGCACCTATTATGTGTCAGGCACCTCGCTAAGAACTTTACAAGTATTATTTCATTTGATCCTCAGAACAAGCCTGGAAGATAGGTGCTATTATTATCCACATTTATAGTTAAGGAAACTGAAGCAGACAGAAGTTAAGTGACTTAGCCAGGGTCACACAGATAGTAAGAATCTGAGGTCACAGGAGAACTTTGTATGCAATTACAGACACATCATATGTGTGATGACTAACTTGGATAAACTGGGCTCCTTGTAGCAATGCAAGGTTATAAGATAACTCCAAAAGACTCATGATATCCTCATCCAGAGAACTACAGAGCCTGAATGCAGATTGTAGCAAACGACTTGATCTTTTTTTTCTGTTATTTTGTTTTGTTTCTTCTTTCTCATTATTCACTCCACTGGTTATAATCCTCCTTTACAACTTGACTATTGTTTAATGTGAAGGTATTTGTAGATTCTATATTTGTTTGCATGCTGCCATGCCACTGTGGCGGGGGAGTGGGAGGGTGGGAAATTTGAAATTCAAGGGACTGTGGAACTGAATGTTGTAAACCAAAAGTAAATAAATAAACTTAAAAAAAAAAATCTGAGGTCACATTTAAACCCAGGTCTTCCTGATTCAAGTGCCTTCCCCAATTTTTATGTTCCTGAGATGTGATTTAAAGAAAAATAATACACTGGGAGATCCAGGTGTTGCCCCTTTAGCAAGGGCACTCCATCAATCACTGCACATCATAGCCCATCCACAGCAACCTCACTATGTGTGATTCTTGTTAATGTCTTTCCATAAGTCCTTTATGGAAGATCTGTGTTCTGGGTGCCTTCCTCTTATTCTTTTAATACTTCGTACCCACCCATCCCAGTGAGACATTCAGGCTAATTGTTACCCCTTACTCTTGCTCTATGTCCATACACCTCTCTTTCTGGTCACATTGCAGGAATCATAACGTGCAGCTGGATGGGCAGCCCACTGAATTCATCTATCATCACCTACATCTTAGACAGATGTGACAGGTGGACAATACAAGAGGCCCAGATTTGAGCGAGTGTAGAAGCATAGGCTGGATGATGTCTGAAAAACTGCACAGAAGTTTGTTTTGATGACCCAAAGCTACTCATGGCCACAGAAACTTTTCTTCATTAACACTACAACGATTAGGAATGGGGAAAATGAAGAGCATCTGAGTCTTCAGACACACAGTGGAAAGGACCTGATCTAGGAGTGGCCTGGGTTTCAGCGACTTAACAAAGGATTGTTTTGAACTGAAGCTATTCAATTTCAATCAAACCCTTTGGTGCTGAGTTACAATTGATCCTGCCCAGGATAAGAAAGCAAGGAGAGGTGGGAGTAGTGATAGGGAAGTGAAAAGTATTTCATAGAAGTCATAGATTGTTTGATTAGGAAAGGGGCCCTGGAAACCACATACTACAAACCCAATCAGTTTTTATAAGATGAGGAAACTGATACCAAAAGAGGAAGTGATTTCTCTGTGCAGAGAAAGTCAGGATTAGAATTTGGGTCTTATTTCCAATCTAGTGCTCTGTATTTCCTAGACCAGACTTGAAAGTCCTGGTAATGTAGGTGGTATTGGGCCTAACTCCTCTTTTGGGGGTATTGTTTTGGGTAGTCCCAGAAAGGTCATTTCTCCAAAGACCCATGAATCTCACCTGGATCCTTTGAATAACGTGACCCAAACTTGTAGGGATGGAAGAAGATGGAGGAAAATTAGGTTGATTTGTTAGTTAGCTGAGAAAGAAAAGGTGTCATAGAACCCTAAACCTCCCTCTGTAACATTTTACTGCTTCATTTTCTTGGCTTCCCTTACTGCTATCTGTGATGATTTAAAAAAAACTCTAAGAAGGGGTGGCTAGGTGGTGTAGTGAATAGAGAACTGACCCTGAAGTCAGGAGAACCTGAGTTCAAATCCAGCCTCAGACACTTAACACAAAAAACTAGCTGTGTGACCTTGGGCAAGTCACTTAACCCCAATTGCCCTACCTTCCCCCCTCCAAAAAAAGCAAAAAAAAAATTCTAAGAGATAGTTTCTGGGTAATTTAATCATTTTATTAATAAGGCCAGCACATTATTAATAAAGGTAATTTTGCCATCTCTCTCAAATCTTCATGGCAGTGGGCCCACAGTTTGTATACCCTTCAAAGTGTAGGTGTTCCTGAAAGGAGGTAATCAACTCTGATTGGATAACCCCATAGGAGGTGAACTATATTAAAATGAGGGTCTTGGGGTAAGGACCTCCATCACCCAAATCTTGGTGAAAGAGACCTCAATTTCCATAATTGCCTGTTAAGACAAAAGAGAGGATTCACGTTTTCTCAGACCTGTCTGAGCAAACACAATGAGCAGGAATATACCCATGAGCCCAAATTTAGAATTTCTTTTACTTTCTTTTTAGATCTTGACCTGTGTAAATCTTTAAGAGAGATTTCCCATACTGGTTTCTGGATAAGGAAGTAGGAATGGGGAAAAACCTTGGCCCTAAAACAATAATTAATTATTAAATATAAGATAGAAATATTAATTTCTCACATATCATTATCTTTCCTCCTTCTGGTACCAGATTTTAAAGAGTGACCTCTTTTTATGGGGTGTCCCAATCTGCTCTAGCATTTTCACAGAAAAATCAGATTTCATATAGAACAATGAGACAGGCCAACAAGGCTATAAAGCAACAGGGTTTTATTTTAGTATATTTATATTGTAGTATGCATAGAATGTATAGTAGATATGTTTATATTATAGTAGATATAGTATCCTATGTTCTAATGTACATGGGATAGAGTAAGAGCATGAGGGGAAAGAGTAGAGATGGTCAGCAGCAACAAAGGAAGGGAATTACCAAGGAGATTTCTGGACCTCAGGACTTCAAGATGGTCTTTAGACCATGGAAGAAAGAGTAAGGAGTTGGGGAGCAGGGCAGCAATCACATTGTGGAGATGTTGCTTGGACAGGGGTGGGGAATCTGGCCTCCAGGCCACATGTGGCCCTCTAGGTCCTCGAGTGCAGCCCTTTGACTGAATCCAAACTTCATTGAACAAATTCCCTTAATAAGAGGGCTCACTCCTTTTAGTCCATGCATGATATGACTGGAGGTCTAGTCTCCTCTCCACTAGGCAAGAGAGGGTCATGTGTATTAGGTATAAGGAAGGGGTAGGTTCTTGCTTAGGCCTGTCTAATTGATTTTCTTTCTCTGATATCATGGGCAAAGAGTTGCTAGGATTTGGTTGGCTATACAGTTATGGGGTTTGGAAGTTTCCAGCATGGTTATGGAAATTTCCGGAAGAGGGAAAGCTATGGTGGGTAGGTCTATAGCAGAGACAGCCTGCTACAAGTTCTCAGAAAAAAATAAAGTATAAAATAAATAAACAAATGAAAATTTTTTTTAATCATTAGCCATGGACTGGTCTCACTGATGCTTCCTTTCTCTTGGTATCAGGTCATTCACTGGAGACCCAACTTCAGTTTTACTCCTTACCTTAGCATAAATTTATTCTTTGTTTTTAAAGTTTCAGGTTCAAAAACATTCATGGCCAACGAGTCCTCCCCAAAGAAGGAGGGAAAACTTTTTCACTGAGAAAATAATTTCCCTTTGTCTTTCAAGTTTAACTCCCCAGCAATTTGTCCCCCATTCTAATTCAAGGACTTTGGGCAACTTACATCATCAGTGAGTTCCCTTTCCCAATTGGGACTATCTGACAGTGAGAAATGAGACCCTCCCATCTTCAGGAGGTAGAGGGGTTCTTTGGATGGTTGAGAAGATAATGATGATGGTGCTTTTGGTTAGAAGTCATGGTGATGGTAGTGAAAAGAGACATTCAAACTAAAGTAAGGAGCCCCCTGCTTCCTCACTAACTCGCTGTGCAGCCCTGTGACCATCATATCAACTTTCTTTGGCTTGGCTTCTTCAACTGTAAAATGAAGAAACTGGAATAGTTAATCTCCAAGATCTCTCCTAGCACTAAAAGTCTTATTGTTAATTCCATTCTAATGAAACATAATTAAATGGAATCTCTCTAAGAAGGCAACACGGTATAGTGTTAACTTCCACAATCAGAGAATTTTGTTAAGATTCTGATTTCACTAATTACTAGCTGTGTCATCTCAGACAAGTTACTTAACTCCTCTGTTCCTCAGTTTCTCCATTGTTAAAAATTTTTAAAAATTGGATTAGATAACATCTAAGTGGTCCTCCAGCTCTAAATTTATTAAGCTGGTATGTAGCATTCTAATGATTTATTGAGGAGAAAATGCATCAGGTGGAAAAAGACTGTTCCATTATTAACTAATAGTCAGGAGAGAGGCAGGAGGTGGTGTCACCAGCTCCTTGATAAACAACCTTTATGGTCATTTATCCTATCCCATTCATACCTTTGACTCAGGCAAAGTGAGTTGCAAAACATAGCTTTTGAACAGTGTTAACTGATTCCAACCCCTTCCCTCAAACCCCAGCCCCCCACCCAAGACTGGAAGTGTTGTTCTTGGGATAAGGAAACAGTGTTTCAGAGACGCCAGGCCCTGTGCGCTCCTAGGCCAAGATTATGTCATGTCTCATGTGAGGTCAGCACATGTATTGAATAAGTGCTTAAATCATGCTCAGGGTGGGTGTACTTTGTCTCCTCCTTGACCTTCCCATTCCCGCACATTTTCTATTGCCAGGCTTAGCACAAGGTCACGTCCAGGACTGAGGGCCTGGTCTCCACATCCCGCCAAGATATTTCTCAATCGGCTATCCCCCTCAAAACCATATCTGAAGAAGAAAGGCCCAACTGTTCCTCAGGGAGGGCCAGCCCTCATTCTCTGGAGGAACTGAAATAAGATTTGTTTCTGACAGGGAGAGCTGAGAGTTCAGTGCTCCCTTATAGCCTGAACCATGTCACGATCTATGTTCCCTCCTTCTTAATTGACAAAGCTGGCCTTTGAATTTACCATTGGCCTTCTTGTAGAGGAAGAAGGGTTCTTTTATTTTTTGCTTTTGTTTTGTTATTTTTGTTTTAGTAATGGGAGGTGGAGGTCTAATTGCCAAGCTTCTGTGTTATTGGAAGAAAAAAATTGGGTACTACAAGTAGTGAGGGCTGTCCCTTGCATGTAGCAGAGGCTGTCCCTCCCATAGAAGGGAGACAGAACCCACATCTCTGGCCTTCTCTGTTCCCATTCTTCTGCAAGGGAGATTTAAATTCCTGACAGGAGAAGAAGCAGGAAAGTAAGGCCAGATATTTGACCTCTTTGCTTTCCTCAGAGAGAGGGAGTACCAGGCTAGAAATACATCTATCTGTTCCTTAAGTATTATTAGTCAAGGAGATGGGGTTTTTAGATTTATGCTCAGTTTCTGATCACTGGTTTTTTGTTTTTTGGGGGGGGGTTGTTTTTTTTTTTTTTTGCTTTTTGGAGGGCAGTTGGGGTTAAGTAACTTGCCCAAGGTTACACGGCTAGTTTATTTTTTTGGTGGGGGTGTTAAGTGTCTGAGGCTGGAACCTAACTCGGATCCTCCTGACTCCAGGGCCGGCACTTTACTCACTGCACCACCTAGCTGCCCAATGATCACTGTTTCTTAATGGGGAAAAAAGGACTTTATAGCTAATGCTTGCTTTCCATCAAATACCAGCACAACAATGAATATACATAGTATGTAACCAAGAAGGCCATTTATCCAAGTCAATAGCAAAATAGAAATCAGAGAAAATCTATATAAGAGAATATATACCAAACAATACAAAGTGAAGGAGCTTTCAAATTGCAAGTGAGGTAACTCAGCTCAAGGGCAGCTAAGGTGTCACAGTGGATAGAGTGGCAGGCCTGGAGTCAGGAAGATTTATCTTACTGAGTTCAAATCCGGCCCCGGACACTTATTAGCTGTGTGACCCTGGGCAAGTCACTTTCTCTGTTTGCCTCAGTCTCCTCCTGTATAAAATGAGCTGGAGAAAGAAATGGCAAACTACTCCACTATCTTTGCCAAGAAAACCCCAGATGGGTTCATATATAGTTGGACATGACTAAAACAACTGAACTGCCACAAAAACTCAACTCAACAAGGAGAGAGTCTCAGATCTCACCTAAGAGGAAACTCCCTCAAGCTGGGGAGAGGGACATGGTAGAGAACTGTTAACTCTTCTTTTGCCTGCTTCTTCCCAGAGTTTTATTTTCCCTTAAAGTGGGGATGGGCTTTTCCATCTTTACTCTCAAAACTGGAAGCCAGAAGTTCCCAAACAGCCTGGAACACTTAAAGCCTGAAGAGGGTAGAGAGTCCAAAGAAAGTGAAGGGATTCCAAGAGAGTGAGGAGACTGAAGAAACTCCCTTATCTCTTCTCTTCAACTCCATCCTACCCTTCCCTCCAGTGTGTGTCACTGTTTTACAGCAATGAGGAGAGAGCCCCATGCCAATGGACTTTGGGACTCAGATCCCATATGTAATCAACGATAAACCATACATCCTGTATGTAGGACTTCATAGTTTACAAAGTGCTTTCCTATTCTTTACCTGAGACTCAGGCAGGGCACATAGGGATTAGCTTCATTTTATACAGGAGACTCAGAGAGGTCAAGTGATCTTGTCTGAGGTCACACAGCTACAGTGGAAGGTAAAGGAGTGAAAGGAAAGAGCAGAGGAGCTCACTTCATAGTTTCCTGAGCAGGCAGAGTTCCAGGAGCTCCCTCGTCTTTTTACAATTCCTAATTTCTTTAAAAACTCATGTCAAATGGCTAGGTCTATATCCCAAAGGCATCAAAAAAGGAGGAAAGGACCTATTTGTACAAAAAAATATTTATAGCAGCTCTTTTTGTGATGGTTAAGAATTGGAAATCAAAGGGATACATTTCAATTGGGGAATGACTAAACAAGCTGTGTTATATGATTGTAACAGAATATTATTGTGCTATAAGAAATGACAAGCAAGATGATTTCAGAAAAACCTGGAAATGCTTGCATGAACTGATGCAAAGTGAAGAGAACAGAACCAGGAGAATGTAATGCACAGTAACAGCAATATTGTTTGATAAAGAACTGTGAATAACTTCGCTATTTCCAACAATACAATGATCCAAGAAAATCCCAAAAGACTGATAATGCATACTATCTACCTCCAGAGAAAGAACTGATATTATTTGAATACAGATTGAAACATTCTTCTTTTCACTCTTTCATTCTTTTTTCTTTTATTTGTCTTCTTGTACAAAATTGCTAATATGGAAATGTTTTACATGATACACATGTATAACCTAAATCTAATTGCTTACCATCTCAGGAAGGGAGGAGGGGAGGAAAGTAGGGAAGGAGAGAGAGAATTTGGAACTCAAAACTTTAAAAAAAAGTTAAAAAAATTATTTTAACATGTAATTGGGGGAAAATAATATATATATTTTTAAATCATATAAAAATAAAAAGTAAAATAAGCCCATTAAAAAAACTTCACTGGGCTATCATCCTAAGAATATGTATTTTGTTGTTTCCTGAGCTTGTAAACACTGCACTATCCCCTGAAGATCCCTTTCCTCTCACACTGCTTCACTTATCTAGCAGGAAAGCAGAGAAGAATTCAGGTTTTTATATTTCAGTGTTCTTTCTAGTAGACCACACTGACTTCCCAGTAATGTAGATACATTAGTATCATTGGGTTCACTTGCATTTCTGACAAGCACCCCGGAATGAACTTGGTATAATCTTGTAAGAGACATTTTGGAAAGACCATGTCCTGCTGCTGCTAGGTAGTCTGCCCCTAGATGAGATTGGAAGCAAGATAGGGGCAGGCCAGGGAGGGGAGGAGTAGTATAGGGTGATAACGGGAAGGGAAATACCATTTGGTGACTTTCTTTTCAATTTATTATTCTTGCTACTAGGTGCTAAAATCAGCCATTGCTATCAATTGAAAAAATTCATGTGCTCTAAGTACCCTGTAAATTCTGGCAACCTGGAACAAAGCCCCAGTCACCTCTTCCTAGTTATGGCTCTGATTTCAGAGTCCAGAATGCTATTACATGGTTGTGAAATCCCAGGACAGGTTTAGCTGGAATGCAAAGGGAGGTACTGGAGTCTGAGGATAACCACAGATTTTTCTACCTGGAGTCCTGCAGTCTAAACCCAACTGTGGACCTGTGTCCGAGATTTTCCCCACCCTAAAGCCACAGGGAGAAGAAGGAACGGCCATCCAGGTCTTTAGGAGACAGATCAGGTGACCATCACTGCACTGTCTTGCTTGCAGGGCTAAGGTCTGCAGAGAGTGATGAGAAGAGTATTGGGAAAACGAGAATCATGTAGGGAAGTAGATTGCCCACAACCAACAGCAGCCTGCTTAACACTTGGCAAAGAACAGTTGGGGTGGGGGTGGGGGGTGTCAGAAAAGCCTTGTCTCAGGGCAATTGGGCAAGAGCAAGGAAGAAATTTCATGTCCTCAGATCTGGGCCAAAGCCTGGAAGCTGGCCAGAGAGAACAGAGGACCCCCTTCCCTAACTTCACAGATTACTTACAGGTGCCTGGAAATAGCTACATCTCCCACCCTCCAGTTACCTGCTCTAACCTCCATCCCCTCAGGCCAGTGGCAGCCTCCCAGTGCTCTCTCTACCTTTCACTCCCAGCATAGGTAGACTTGAGTTCTGCATCTCTTACTACCACACCTAATCATTTTGATAAAATTCTCATGGCTTGAAGAAGAGGGGCAAACACTCAGGGAATAAGAATAGAGCAGGAGCTCACACACAGCACCGATTTCTTCACCTAGAGAAGCGAAGAAAGGAAGGAAAGGAGGAGAGACAACGGACTGTCAGAAGCAGCGGCCCCAGCTCCCAAGTCCCTTTGAGTCCTGGATGGGTCCAAAGCCTCTGCTGAATGGGACTCTTTCATATCAAACAACCAATGAAGTGAGATGTAACATTCCTCCCCCGCCTCACAGAGATCTCTTAATCCAGCCAGCACAATACACTGTTCACTCAACTCAGGAAACAAAATAAATACATTTTCGTAAAGACACCACAACGGGACCTTTTAAACAGCAAAGGGCCAGGAAAGGACCATACCTGGGCCAAATAGGAAGATAGAGAAGATTCAGCCCAGGGGGGAAGTTGAGAAAGTGTTGCCACCACCTTTTTTTCCCTCCATTCATCTCTCCAATACTGGAGTCTGTCCTTGGGCAGTAAAGACTGTTCAACCCCCAGTCCGTTGCTGGCATAGAATGGTGTCACACTCCCTCAGTGGGAGAGTATGGGTCTGGGCACTGCTCAGGGAAGGATTTAGCATGAGCTTTCTCAAAGCCAAATCAGACCTCAGACTTAAAGTGGGAGGTCAGCACTGGTTCAATCAATGAATGTTAGTCTCACCTACCCAATTATTTTGCTTCCATTTCAGCTTCCTCGGCTGGATCTTTCAAATTTTAATGGCTACACTTCTAGTCTCACTTTTTCCCTTCAACCCAGAATTCTGTGAATAAGCACCAAGAACAGGCTCCCTAACTTGACTATTGCCATACCTAGGGGACTTTGGTGCCCTACTTCTATCAATCAATCAACAGGTAATTTTTCAAGCAAGTATCTCCTATATGCCAGGCACTGTGCTGGGTAATGGGAACAAAGTACAAAAACAAAACAGCAGTTAGGATTTACCCAAAGTCACACAACCATTAAGTGACGGAGCCAAGACTTGAGCTCAGGCCTTCTGATGACAAATTCAGTTCTCTTGCCATTATACCGTGCTAACAGTCATAGATTTAGACCTGGCAGGAGACCTTGGGAACTATTCCTCTCTCCTCCCCATTCTATAAATGAGGAACCTGAAGTCCAAAGGTTAATTATCTTGCTCACAATTACACAGGTAATAAGTAGCTCATTTGGGATTCAAACCCATTTCCGTTTATTGCAGACCCCATGTTCTTTCCAATACTCCCAAATGCTACTCTCCCCACTAGATCTATCTACAATAACTGATTTGTCAGGCTATTTCTGTCACCGAGTCCCTTTCCAATTCCAGTCCCACCAGTTCATGCAGATCTTTATTACCTCCTCATTGGACTTCAGCCATGAATTACCTTAAAATCCCTGAATTCTTACACATCCTTTTTTCTTTTTCTCATTATAATGTCCTTATTTTGTCCTTATAATGTCTTTATAATGTCCTTATTTTTAATGTCTCTGTCTACTCCTAAAATCAGGTGACCCCCCCCCCCATGAGTTTCCTGTTCAAAGAAGTCACAAAAGCTTTCAAGCAACTTATACTCACTCTTAAGCAACTTAAGACATGGGGAAGGATTTCAGGCAGGGAGAATAGGTGTGAAGGTGGAAATGCACAGGTAGACTTGGGAGACTTGAAGTAGGGCAGTTTTCTTGGAACAAAGGAGAAGGGAAGAGTGGAAGATAAGATTATAGAGTTAGGTTAGGGCTAAATGATCAGGGACCTGGAATGGCAGATTACAGTAATATAGCTTTGTGGTGTCAGAGATAGTAACCTATTATGGTGCTATCATTCTTGCTGGGAGAGTCAAAAGGCAAGGTAACTAAATAGACTAGAAACATGGTGAAGTCATGTTTCCATGATCAACTATAATGACTGGAAAGCTCAGACTTAAGATCAACATCTTCTGCCACTGAGTGACTAAGATATAGCCATTTTGGGAAGATAGAAGAGTTAACTTTGAACTTGCCTGGTTCCTTCTGCCATTGTGCTGAAGTTAAAAGGGAAATTGAGAAGGACTGGACTCATACCTGAGGGGAAGGGCATTTTATATTCTTGCTACTATAAGAGGTTTTGACTAGGACAGTTCCCTGATCAATTTGATGAGTTTCTTGAAAGTTAATGCTTTTGCAGGCAATATTCATAGAATTTAGAGCTAGAAAGATCATGACAGCATCTAGTTCAATGCCCTCACTCTATATACCGTATTTCCCCGATAATAAGACACTGTCTTATTAATTTTTTGGTCAGAAAAACACCAGAGGGCTTATTTTCAGGGGAGGGCTTATTTTAATGAACATTGACAGCAATGACATGTGACTTCTCTACAATTGCTTTCTTATACTCAACAGTATAGCTCTTCCTTTTTGTACTCATGTCTAGGGGTCAAAACAGACAGAATAATAAAATTATGACCATCAGTCCTTCTTTTCACTCCATCATGCCCCCTGAGTTCTTCTTTTTTCCTCCATCATGCCCTTTTTATCCTCCATCATGCCCCCTCACTCCCACTTACATACCAGGTTTTTATGTTGTCCTGCCTCAGCTCTCCTCCGCGGCACTGCTCTCAATGGCGCCAGCAAGCAAATCACTGGGGAAGAACAGGATGACGCGCTCACTGCTGCAGCTCTGATTGGATGCAGCTC
>NW_027186296.1:64952808-64964366 GCF_028583685.1 Petaurus breviceps papuanus | reverse complement strand
GGGGGAGGGCTTATTTTAGAGGAATCTTACACAGTAAGGGGAGGGCTTATTTTTGGGATAGGTCTTATTATCGGGGAAACACGGTATGATGAAACTGGGGTCCAGTGAGAGTAAGTGGTTTGGCTGTGGTCACACAGGCAATAAAACAAAGAACCAGGATATGAACCCAGGTTCTTTAAAACATGAAGTAATGGGGAGAGAATAGGCTCTGTGGTCAGAGAAGCTGAATTCAAATCCTACCTCTGATGTTTGCTATCACAGACAAGTCACCTAACCTCCTCCGACTCAGTTTCCTTATTTATAAGGTGAAGGGGTAGGGTTAGGAAGCTTCAGAGGTTCCCTTACTGCTCTAGGTCTATCTTTTGATTGTTCCATTCCTTGTCATTCCATACATGCCCATTGCTATCTTACTGAGGACAAAAGTCAGTTCCTAATTAAATCTCAGTGAGTAGAACTTCCCCTAAGATTATCTGGTTAATTCAGAGTCTCATAGAGTAGAGGTGTCAAACACTTGCCACCATCTACAACATTCCCAAGTGTCCTAGAAACAGATTAAAACATAATTGGGAAATATTTAACAAAATAAATTTTAAAATGCTAAAACTAGATAGTATTAAATTTTAAAACTAAGTCAATATGTAGCCTTCAGGAATCCTTTGTGTATAGATTAGTCGCTCCCATTTCTCTTTGAGTTTGACTCCATTTGTCTTGAGCACGGTTTTCAATGACTGGGCCTCCCCTTTGACTCTGAAGATGATGGATTCTTGTCAAAAGACCTTCCTTTCACTTTGAGTTGATCTATAGAGATAATTCCAATTAAAGACTTTGGACTTCTTTTTCACTTTTTTCATTACATTCTTCAAGAGCCATCTACTTAGGGGCAGCTAAGTGGCACAGTGAATAGAACACCAGCCCTGGAGTCAGGAGGACCTGAATTCAAATCCAGACTCAGACACTTAACTCTTACTAGTCCTGTGACCTTGGGCAAGTCACTTAACCCCAATTGCCCTGCCTTCTACCTTCAAAAAAAAAAAAGCTGTCTACTTCCCCCTTTCTAGCTACCTTGAGATGATAATGACTGCCTTGGGGCAGAAGCACTAAAACATTCCCTGTTGCATACATCCCTAGTCTCAGACTATCCCCAAACCCATGTGGGACAGTCAAACAGAAAAGCCTTGCCACCACCAGGGGTGCCTTTCCCCTTGCTTGCTTTCCTTGGGTGATATGGAATATTCAACCATATTCCTTTCAGTGAGACAAGAGGACCTCCAGACTTCAGCATCTGCTTGCCATCAACTCCTAAAGTTCTCTTATAGGACTTGAGGATCCTGTGGAAAAGTCACCCTCTACAGAATGTCATTCTAGAACAACCTGGCTAAATTTTGAGAGGTTCACCATCAGAATATTGTCTACCAGGGAATGAATTATTGTTGGCCATATAAACCTAGGAAGACTTCCTACTCAGGCATAGAAGCATTAAAATCTGCATTACTAGGTTGAAAATCCACACAATAAAATCACAGATCCTTAGAAAATAAAAGTATTTCTCTTTTATCCTCAACATTCCTTCTCTCATTCTAGATCCTATTGTTTTAGGTTATTTGAGGGCACTGGGACTGAATTACATTGTTTCAGGACAATCATATGGGCCTAGATTGAAAGCTGAAAAATTCCTTGAAGATTAGCTCCCTTCCTCCCCCCATTTATAGGCAAGGAACTTCAGGCCTACACAGATTAACTAAATTTCTTCAGGTCACACTGACCAAAAACCACAGGTCTTCCACATCAGGACTATTCAAATCAGGTTTTCTAAAATACGGGGCTATAAATCTAGTTTTCTTCCCACTATATCATGTCACCTGTCTAGGGAAAGATAGTATAGTACGTCTAGGGAAAGATAAAAAACTCAAGGTATAAAGTAGAGAGGGATGGGTAGGCATCTAGAGTTTTGGAGAAATAACCCAGATGACTTCTCATCTCAGCTAGCATATCAGAGTTAATAGCTATAAGGAAAAGCTTGAATAAGATAACAAAAGAGTGAGATATTATATCAAAGCACCAAGTTAAGCTGGTTATTTGATGGTAATAGCTCAAAGCCAATTGCAAAATTAAATTGGCTTTTTGGGGTGACCCACTAGGATTTTCTGACTTGGAAATAACTTCATACAATTTTGAATTAACTGTGATAGAGATTTGTTGGCCAGGGGCAGGTAGAAATCTAAGAGGTAGCTGGATGGCTCAGTGGTTAGAGTGGTGGGCTTGGAGTCAGGAGGAACTGAGTTCAAATCCAACTTACTAGCTATGTGGCCCTGTGCAAGTCATTTAACCTCTATTTGCCTCAATCCACTGGTGAAGGAAATGGCAAACTACTCCAATAATCCTTGCCAAGAAAATGCCCTGGACAGTATTGATGTGTGATAGTCCATGGGGTCACAAAGAGTTGGATATGCCTGAATGACTGAACAACAACAAAAGGTGGAAATCTAGTCTATGCAAAATTATCTATGGATCAACAAATAAGTGTCAAACATCTATTAGGTGCCTAGTGTTGCTTTAGCTGCTGGGTACATAAAGACAGAGGCTTAAACAATCCCTTTCTTTTCCTCTACATTTTCACTTTCCCTTCTGACATTCTCCTTATTCCCCCAGCCATTGTGGTTCAATGGCCTATAAGACTCTTCTGTTCAATTTGTTGCCAACTAATCCAGAAAAGGTGTGTAGCACCAACAAGATATTCACAGCACCAGTGGTGACGATGAATATGCCGGCGTAATTCTGACTTGCAAAATATAACAGATTCTCCATGTATAAGACAGAAGCAAAACATTTATTCATACACCAGAAAGTCAAATCCCAACACCAGAAAACTGAATTCATCATAGCAACAAAGAAATCTATACACAATAACACTGCAGAGAGTTGCAGAGAGCAACACCATCCCAAAGCCTTCCTACAAACACTCACAAACCTAGCTGTCTCCTTGCCTATGTCCTCTCTCCTCCCTCCTTTCTTTTATTTTTAAGCAATTGGAGTTAAGTAACTTGCTAACAGTTACATGGCCAGTTATTTTGTGTGGGAGTTAAATATCTGAGGCCGGAACCAATCCCGGGTCTCCCGACTCCGGGGCCGGCTCTCTTACTTACTGCACCACCTGGCTGCCCTACCTCCCTCCTTTCTAACTGCTCTGACTCTCACCTTCCTCTGGATTATGCTCCACCCATTCAGCAAGCTCCTCCCACCACAGCTCCATGTGATTACATTTGGACTATTAAGGGGCAGGGAAGATCTTCAAATTCCCATTACCATTACAAGGTGTTAGCTGATAACTACGGTATTAGGTGATGATTAAAAGTGGGAGTCTGAGCTGGATAACCTTAAAGGTCTCTTTTAACTGTAAGATACTCTCATCCTACTGGACTTCCCTGGTTGTTTTCATTTTAATATGGAAGCAAGTAAGGTATAGTGAAACACTCTGGATTTGGAGTCCAAAGTTCTGGGTTTGAGTTAAGGCTTAGCTCTTAATGCTAATGGGCATCTAGGTGGCTCAATGGATAAAGTGCTGAGCTCAGTGGATAAAGTCAGGAAGATTCATCTTCATGAGTTCAAATCTGGCCTCAGATACTTACTAGCTGTGTGACCCTGGGCAAGTAATTAAACCCTATTTGCCTCAGTTTCCTCATCTGTAAAATGAGCTGGAGAAGGAAATGGCAAACCACTCCAGTATCTTTGCCAAGAAAAAAAAAATGGGATCTCAAAGTCAGACACCACTAAACAATAACTTGATACTAGCTATGTGACCTTGGGCAAGTATATGTGTGACCTCTCTGGATTTGTAGAACAAGAGGATTAAACTGAAAAGTTTCTAAGGATCCTTCTAGCTTTAACATTAATTCTGGAAGTCTTGAAGATAAAAAAGATGTATAGATCCAAAAGCATTATAAGACCTGCCCCCAGACCTTGATGTAGATGACCTAGGACCATGGATCCTTGTGCCCTGGGGACACACAGTGCCCCTCAGACCAAAGGTCCTGTTTTCAGCTGAGCCCTGCAGCCATTTCTGGGGAGAGTATTGTTTGGAAGACTACCTTTCTTACCAAAACCAACTTCTAAACAAGAGCCAATCTGCCCATAAGCCCAAGCACCTTTCAAACTTCTGGCATTGTGTCTGGCTCCACCCTGTGGAGATACAACCAGGCAAACTGCTTTTGCTGGAGTCCCACCTTCTCAGCAGCCACAAGGATTGAAGACGCAGGAAAGTTTAGCCACCAAAGTCCTTGACCCTATCAGATGATTTAATGGTAGAATCACATATGATTTTATCAGGGGAAATAATGTTAAAGAAAATGCACTATCATCTGTTTTACTGATGCACCTTAAAGATCATTGCCTTCTAACTTGTAGCTGAAACCTGTATATGCAATCTCCCCATTAGAAATGTGAGCTTTTTAAGAGTAAAGACCGCTTGCTTTTCTGTGTCCCCAGTTCTGAACATAGTGCTTTGTACACAGTAAGCACTTAATAAGTGCCTTTTTTCATTTCATTCATTTATCAAAATGAATGACAAGAATAATTGGAAATGTGGTGGATATTTCGGGACAGATAGGTCTGCCCAACCCCCCTCCACTCACCTACTACCCCTATAGTAAGGTCAGCAGCCTCTCCAGAGGTTCTTTCTATTTAAGAAATGAGGCGTGAACCCTGCATCAGCAAGGCCGCCTCAGGCGTCTGTCTCTTTTCCTTTTCCTTTTTTATTTTTCCAGCCTCCGTGCCCTGCCCTGATTAGCCCATCATTCCCAGTAGTAGCTATAGCCAATTTGAAACTGCCGTTGCTGTGGCTGCTGTCCCAGGTCTCTGTTTCTCATTTCTCAGTGGCTGGGGATGCTGAGACAGCAGAGTCTCTCTGGCAGCCAGAGTTGGCTGCCCCTCCCCACCTGGCTGCAGGATGAGGGGGCGTGGCCCAGACAGAGAGGGTGACATCACCACAGCCCCAAATGCTGCTGTTTCTGCCACCTCCCTTCTCCTCCCCCTGCTTCATTTCTCTCCCATAAGTGGAATCCCTCCAACCCAGCCAAAGGCAGGACGACCTAAGTGGGAGGAGAGGAGCTCAATTGTAGTAAAACCCCAAAGCACCAAAAGATTGCATTTAGGCAGATGCTTTTTCCATCTGACTGTGCCCTCAATAGTAGCTATTGCCCAGGATCTCCTGGTCTGCTGGAAGTCATTAGTGCAATGCAGTTTCCTTTCAGTAAAGGTCTCCCCAAACAGTCACCAGCCAGACTCTCACACTAGCTGATGAATGTTTGGGGCAACTGTCAGGGACTAGTCATCACCTTCCTGCCCCCAGTCAATAGCACTTGTCTAAACCAACATCTAACAGACCCATTCCCCATCTTCCAAGGGCTCATGGCATCTGTGTAGCTTGGAGGCCAATGGTTCCAGGTGAAGGTGCAGGTGGAACAGGGTGCAGAAGCCCAGCTAAGCCCCTGTCACAGAAGATCCAGAGACTTGAAAGGCCATCTCAGTTTCTGGACAGAGTTGGGGCTTCAAATCTACCCTATAACACATCTCAGGAACTGAAGAGTCAATAGTTATCTAACTGCTGAGCCCTTTAAGAAGTCTTAGAACTTGCTTAATAATAATTGAGTGCCTACTATGTGCACTGTTTTGTACCAGATGCTATGATGGCATACAAAAGAAACAGATTTGGCCCTGTCCTCAAAGAACTTAAAATCTAATGGAGGCATTGGTACTGCTACTAGGTCTAAGCCCCAAAGAGATCAAAGGAAGAAAAAAAGAACCTGTGTCTAACAATATTTATACCAGATGTTTTTGGTGTGGCAAAGAGCTAGAAACTAAGAGGGTGCCCATCAATGGGAAATGCAAGAACAAATTATGGTATATGGATGTAAATGAGATATTACTGTGCCATATGAAATGGTGACAAGGATGGTTTTAGAGAAACCTGAGAAGAATTAAATGAACTGATGCAAAGTAAGTGAACAGGAGAGTAAGTTACACGATAATCACTTACTTTGAAATAATAACATAATTTCAAGAGACAAGAAGTTTGATTAAAATGAATGGATCCTCTAAAATTCTAGAGGACAGATGATGAATTATGCTACCCACTTCCTCACAGACAGGTTATAGACTCAAAGTGTAGAATGAGACATATATTTCTGGACATGACCAATGTGGAAATTCTGCATATTTGTTACAAGGGTTTTCTTTTTCTTTTCCAGTGGATAGGTGGAGGGAAGTGGGAGGAAGAAAAAATAGATTTTTGTTAATTGAAAAAAAATTTATTGGGGCGGTTAGGTGGCACAGTGAGTAAAGCGCTGGCCCCAGAGTCAGGAGGTCCTGAATTCGGTTCCGGCCTCAAACACTTAACACCCACACAAAAAAAAAACTAGCTGTGTAACCTTGGGCAAGTTACTTAACCCCAATTGCCCTCCAAAAAGGAAAAAAAAAAAGAAAAAAGAAAAAAATTTATTTTATTTTAAAAAAACAATCTAATGGAAATACTAGCAGAAACACGCAAGGAAAAGATAAACTCAGAATCACACATAAACATCTGTCAGAGAGGTGAAATATCTTAGTGGCTGGATTAAGGACTGAACTGGCAAGAGGAAACTTGGGTCCTAGCTCCATCTTTGCTTCTCACTATCTCAGTGTCCTTAGGCAAGTCATTTAATCTCCTTGAGATTCACTTGCTTCACCTGTAAAATGAGGACCATAATATGTCTCCTACCTGTCTCACAATGAAGAAAAAAATGAGATAATCTGAATGCTTTGTAAATAGTAGAGAATTGCATGAATTGTTATGTTCTAGTTGTATATAACTGTATTAATCAATTCTAGCAAAATTTTGGAGGACAGAATTAGGCATAAAGGAAGATAAAGAAGGGCATTCCTCAACTCAATATACCCCAAACAAAATTCATTATCTTTTCCCCATACCCTACCCCTTTCCAAATTTCCCCATAGTCTGTGATTTTCATCTTTCTTATGTAGAGATCTGGTCATATTACTTCTCTGAATAAAGTGCCTTCCCATTGTTTGTTGGATAAAGTCCAAGTCAAGCAATTTGTTCATGATTTTGGAAAGCTGTGGGTATCCGTAGGCAAAGGGGGAAATCTGTAGAGGGAAAGGAGCCAGTGGAGAGGGAGAATTTGAAGACATGTAAGAGAGAAGAGATATGGTACTAGAGTTTCCTGGAAGAAGCCAAGGGGAAAATAGGTCAAGGTACAGCTAGAGGATTAATGTTGGTGGCAAGTAGGGATACCTCTTCATTGGTGAAATGGGTGGTGCTCCAGAAAACTTTGAGAAATTGGGTGGGGCAGGGCAGAGGGATGAAGAATTTATACTGGATGATTATAATCTTCTCAGCTAACTAAAGAGATATCATAGCATACAATATGCTCCAAAGCTCCTTCATGACCATCCTACACAGAAGAGCAAAAATCAGGCAGGGGAAGTTGTTCAGTCATGTCTGACCCCATTTGGGCTTTTCTTGGCAAAAATACAGGAGTGGTTTTGCCATTTTCCTTCTCCAGCTCTTTTTACAAATGAGGAAACTGAGGCAAACAGGCTTAAGTGACTTGCCCAGGACCATACATCTAGTCAGTGTCTACTGCCAGATTTGAACTCAGGAAGATGAGTCTTCTTGCCTCCAGGCCCCATACTCTGTGCACTATGGTGCCACCTAGCTGCCTTAGGATAAGTTAGGAAGGAATGTCAGATGCTAGGCCTGTGGCTCCAGGATAGGTCAGGAATGTTTTTCCATTCATCTTCCAATGATCAACTTGTTGAGTGCTTGCCTTCCCAAGGCACTGGGTCATATCCAGAAGACATGTCTATGACAAACAAATGCATAAGCACACATGTGACCACCAAAAACAGTCATTTCAGTAAGGTTTCATTCTGTATGGCCCAAACAGCCGACTTGATAATTTGGAGTTTTATTTTTCACTAGTTGTGTCCTCATTTAGACATGGTCTCCCTCACCATGAACTTCCATAATTATCCCTAGTCCTACAGAGCAAAGAAGATGTCATTTTGAAAAGGGGGTTGGGGAGGGAGTATCTAGGGAATGGTTTAGCTTTTAAGTAGATAACTAACCAGTGTACAGAGAATGCATTCTCTCTGTCTGCAGCAGCTTAGCTATTTACTCTATGGCTTTGCTAACTCCTTACTGGACCTCCCTAAATACAATTTTATTCAATGGTTTTGAATTTCTAACTGAAATGTCTACTAGACTTAAAAAAAATAATTTAGTTCTCAGGAAGGCTGTATCCAAATGGAGAAAAATCTATAAGAAATGAATAGCTAATAAACCTCCAAGCCAAAATTGCATAGCAGGGGAGGCCAAACCAAAAACATTCAGCTTTCCTGGCTGTCAGGAAAGTAAAGGCTTTGTCTGACTAGAACAGCATTTCAAAAGATGATGAGTTGTCTTTCAAGGGAGAAGATTGGCCCCATAGGATTCAAATGTGGGGGCCTTGAGCTGGAAAACACGTAGAAACCCTAACGGCCATAAAGGTGCAGAAGGAACGACTTGGTCTCTATGGCAACCAGAGTCCCAATCATAACAGCATCTCTTTCACCTGGAGCCAAGGTTTCAAAAAGCAATTCAGACTGGGTCCAGGAGGTTCCCAGGGCTGAACCTCCTATCTCGTGGTTGATGATGTCATTGGAGCCTCTGATGGAATTATTTCCTTGGAATTTGCTGCAGACAGATGATTGAACCTATATATAGAACATTGCCCATAAAATGAAAATTAATCTAACGACTCTATGCTTGAAGCAAAATTGAGGCGGGGGCGGGGGTGAGGAATCTGATTCATGACCACTATTAGTCACAAAGCTGGCAGAATATGTCACTTGAGCTCCCCCACTCTGGACTCTTAGAAGAAGTCAGGGGGGACTTTTCTCTTCCCTTCATAGAATGTTAGCACTGGGAGGGTCTTTAGACACCAAGCAGTCTGCTTCCCACCCACCCTCTTTTCCAGATGAAGTTCTTTTGAAGCTCGGTTCCAAGCAGGCATGGCTACAACAGGAAAGCGTTAACATTTTCCACAAGCAGCCCTTGCCACTATGCTTAACTTCCCTTTTACACAAAAGCCTGTCTTGATTCAATTAACTCCCATGCCCTTGACAGAGCAAGAGGATGTGATGTCACTACGGAACTTAGGAAAAAAGCCCCATCATGCCAACCATCCAAAATAACTCCTTCCTATTTAATCAGGGATGGAAAGACAAATGGAGTTGCTTCTGGAGCAAATGTTTCTTTGGACTTGGCTGTGGTGACTCTGACTGTGGCGGTGGCTGCTTAATCAATCAGGATCACCAGCTGAGTGACCCAGGGGCTGTGAGCCCATATTAATATGACAAGAAATGACAATACACCTTATGGGCCATAACTTTAGAGATGCAAGGCACCTTAGAAATCAGCTCGTCCAACCCCGTCATTTTACAGATGAAAGTACTGCAGCCTAGAGAAGTTAAATGGATATACTCAAAGTTATACAAGTAACTGGTGGTAGAGCTGGCATTCAAATGTAGGTCCCTTGACTCCAAATCTAACATCCTTCCTTCTACACTACTATGGTGTGAAAAACAACAATCTTGGCAAATCACTTTTTTTCTCCTTGGGATGGCAAAAGTAACAAACCCCAGGGAACAAGCACCGGCCCTAGAGTCAGGAGGACCTGAGTTCAAATCCGGCCTCAGACACTTAACACAAAAACTAGCCATGTGACCTTGGGCAAGTCACTTAACCCCAATTGCCCACCAAAAAGAATTGTTTCCCAGGGAACAATTCAGACTAACCAAATGGTTAAGGTTAGTAAGAGAGAGGCAAGAATGCGCTCCAGCCTTCAAAAGAATGAAATTACCTGTCTGGCTCTAACTTGGTAAAAGGAAATGTTTCAAGCCAAGTCTGTCAGGCATGTGCTTTCCTGGGCCTCCCTGTGTGAGAATTTGAGATGCCAGTATTTGTGAGGTTCTTTTTCCTTTTGACTTGTTTTCTCCTGAGGCCAGTCTTTCAGGGAAACCCAAATGAACTTACTTCTGAATAAGTGAAAGGGCTACAAATTTTGATACATTCATCTATGCTATACAATCTCACAAAGGACCTGGGGCAGGACTGAGGCAGGGAAAGGGATATGGGGATAGAGAAGAAAAAGGGGTTCTTTTTCCAAAAAAATGGAAAGAAAAGAAATAAAAGAGTAAGGGATGACAATTTCAAGTCTGTTCGGGAGTTGAGGAAAAAGTTAGTAAAGTCTAAATAAGACAGAGAAAATTTCAGGGTTTCCAAGAATATCTAAATAATTACTGCTATTCCTGCCCTCAGATTGGTGGTTCATTTGAGTAATAGCTTTGGCTGTATACCACAGTTTCTCCTAGAGCCTAAGACTGGCCAGCCCCTCAACCCCTTGTAATTTGGTTTCCAACCACAACATTCAACTGTAACTATTCTATCCAAGGTCATCAGTGACCTCTTAGTTGCCAAATTCAGTGACTTTTTCCTCAGTCCTCTTCCCCTTTGATCTTTTTGCAACAGTGGACACTGTTGACCAGCCTCCTCCTTCATGATACTCTCTCTTACCTCCTCACCTTAATTTTGGTGACACTGCTTTCCTCTGGTTCTCCTCCTACCTTCTTGACTGCTTTTTCCCTGTTTCTTGTATTGGTTTATTTTCCTCCTTCTCTCTTTACCACCCATTCTGGGATCCACATATCTATGGCTAGATTTCAGTGACCCATGAACTTCAATGGATTACATCATCAAAATAATTAATTTCCTTTGCAATTCTCTGTGTTTTTATGCATTTAAAACATTACTCTATGAAGAGATCCTATAGTTTTCACCAGACAAAGGGATGCATGACATAAAAAGAATTATGAACCCCAGCTTTAAATGAAGGTGTCTTCTAAGACTCTATCTCCTAATAATTCTTTTTTATCCCTTGGTAATCTTACCTACTCCCACAGATCCAAGCATCAGTTCTGTCCATATGACTCCCAGATAAACATCTCCAGTCTAATTCTTTGCCTTGGGTTCCAGTCCCATATTTCTTGTTTACTGGTCTTATTCACCTATTTGTCCTTGGACTCAACATATTTATTGTTTTATGAGTACATATATATGTACTCAAAACATTATTCTTGACCTTCCTCCCAACTTCTCTTTGGTAATGTAACCACTATATTTCTGATCACATATTATTTTAATATTGACCAGAGTCTTATATGACTACTATGACACAGTTTATAATTCATTAAATCACTGACAAATGAATTTATACCTATAGAAGTCAGGCTAAGTGATGAGCACATTTATGTGGAGTTGGATCAATCAAAATAACAAATCACTTAATATATGCTTAAACTGGATCACCACCCATGTACTGCTCCCAATTGGGAGTATCCCCGAAAACTTTGTCCAGGACCCTCTCACCCTCTCTTCACTCTTTTTGTGAGCACATAAGCTCCCATGGGTTCAATTATTCTCTCTCTCTCTCTCTCTCTCTCTCTCTCTCTCTCTCTCTCTCTCT
>NW_027186296.1:64938781-64952798 GCF_028583685.1 Petaurus breviceps papuanus | reverse complement strand
CTCTCTCTCTCTCTCTCTCTCTCTCTCTCTCTCTCTCTCTCTCTCTCCCCCCTCTCTCTCTGTCCATATATACATATACATATTATATATATGTGTGTGTGTGTATAAACATACACATCTATATATCTCTACATCTATTTGTCTATCTACCTACCTATCTATGTCTGACTCTGGACTACTTTTCCAGGCTTATTATACTACTCCCCTTCAAGCACTCTACATTCCATGGCCTCCTTGTTGATGATATTCTTTCATCCCTTTTCTCTGGCTGTTCTCCTTATTTCTGCCTCATAGAACCATTAACTTCCTTCAGAACCTAGCCCAAGTGTCACTTTCCTATATGAGGCCATTCCTATCATGCTTTGTCAACCCCTGCCCCCCACATTGGTAATACTTCCAAAAAATTGTTTTTATTTCTTTTGCATATATTTGGTATTTACTTATATGCATTTATGTTGTTTTCCCACAAGAAAATATAAGTCCCTTGAGGGCAGGGACTTAGTATGTTTTGATTTTTGTAGCTCTACCACTTAGCACAATGCCTGATGGGCATGGTAGGCATTTAATAAATGCTTGTTGAATGATTTTCAGACATTTCCTCCTCAAAAGAAAAAAATGTTTATAAAGTGTAATGTAACTCTTTTTGCCTGCATGTTATATAAGTCAATACTTTTAAAAAGCATTTAACTCCGCATAACTTCTTAGCTTGCCAGTTAAACCATTTTTCCTCCATTGTAATTTTTGTGAGAATAGTAGCTTCTTCAAACATATTAAGGGTTATCATGAAAAAAGGGAGTAGACGTTTTGATCCTGAGAACATAATCATGAGTAATGGATTAAAATTGCAAATCAGCAAGTTTAGGTTTGATGTCAGGAAAACTTCCTAACAATTAGTAATGTTCCAAAGTGGAATGGGGACATTTGGGAAACTAGTTGGTTTCCTTTCTTTAGAGATCTTCAAGCAGAGGTGTGTTGCATTAGAGATTTCTTTTGGGAGTGGGTTGGACTAGATGGTCATTGGGGTCCATTTCAACTAAAAAATTCTGTGATTCAAGGTCATTCTTGGAAAATTGGGTGAAACTGAGAAGTATAAGTCTTCCAAACAATAATAACAAAGTTCAAGGGCTCCCCAAAGTTCAAAGTTTCCCAAAAACTCCAAGCAAGCATTCAGAAAGACTAACCAAAAGCTAAGTCACATGCACCCTGGATTGCAGTCCCCAAGCCTTCAAAGCCAGATCAATCGGGAGACTCTTACTAGAATTATATAAGAAACAAAGTTTTTTTCTATATAAACTAGAGCAACTCAACTTCAGATCCCATTGCTGCCAATGATGTGCCCCTGATGAAGATCCCTACCTTCCTTAGATGTGGGAATCCACCAATGGTGCAGTCTCAAAGCCCCATGGCAGGTCTAGGAGGAAGGCCAGAGAAAAGAGTATTCTAGCACCCTTCTCTATCATCTTGGTATCTATCAAAGTATACTATGTCCTTCAATAAACACCACTTGAATAACTGAGTTATGTACGGACTCTGTTCTTATTTTTTAGTGAAATGGTATTAACAATGATGATATATTCAATGAATCTATGATCTCATCAATTTGGATTTTCCTTCCATAAATGTAGCCCATAACCCATTCACTGCCTGTGTAACTCTGGCCTACATCCTCACATAAATTTACCCTAGGGTTTCTATCCAATGTGCTTGGGATTCTTCTTCACTTTTCCCTTGTATCACAAAGATATCGGTAGAACACTCAGGATCTCTACCTGTTATCATTCACTCTTGCCCCGTGGCTTTTCTTCTCATTTTCCACTTTGATCATAATTTTTCTGACATCCTTTGTTCCTGATCTTCTTTGAAATTCCATAGTTATTGAATGTCAAAGCTTGCTCTCACCCACCTCTCCATTTCCCTCTGCATGATACTTATTTTTAGGTTGCCAGAGCCTGTAATGTTTCATGATTTACAACCAATCAACAATACTGGTAGAATATTGGCATTAACAAGATTAATTTTTGTTTCTAGCAGAAATTTTGGGTCGTTAAAGAACCTTTGCAGTTTCTCAAAGGCGATCTACTTTCCTCCTTCTGCTTGATTCCAAGCACAACTCACTGACCATTTTTATTGTCTGTCCAAGATACTGATAGATGAACACTATAGGTTGTTCACTTAATTGCATGTCATAATCTTGATAGACATTCTTCATCCACTTGGGTTTTTTCCTATATGAATAGTTAGGCCAAAACCTTTTGAATTCTTATGAACCTCTTCCAGGGGACTCTGCAGTATTCACAGCCTTGATGCAACCTATAAAATGTCACCTAGCAATAACATAGCTATGGAGGCTCCATTTGAACATTTCCAAAGATGAGAAATTCACCATTACAAGAGTCAAATCAAGTCACGTCAACAAGCATTCATTGAATACATACTATGTACCAACCACTGTGGTAATTGATGAGAATAGAAAGAAAGGAAAAAAGTCCCTGATCTCAAAGACTTAATAATCTAATTGGGGAGGCAAGGTACAAACAAGATTATATAGAATAAATTGGAGATAATCTTAGAGGGAAGGACCTAGCATTTTGAAAGGCATGTTGAAGAAGGTGGGATTTTAGCTAGAACCTGAAGGAACACAGGGAAACCAAGAAGCAGAGATAAGGAGGGAGAGAATTTCAGGAATGAGGAATAGCCAGTAAAAATGTACAGAGCTGGAAGATGGAGTATTCTGTGGGAAGAAAAGCAAGGAGACCAATATCACTGGATCAAAGAGTATATATGAAGGGAGGTAAGTATAAGAAGACTAGAAAGGTAGGAAGTGTCAAGTTATGAAGGACTTTCAAAGACAACTAGGATTTTATTCTAGATTTACTGAATAGGGGTATCAGGTATACTGAATATGTCCAGGACTGATCAGTTTGACAAGTAAGTGAAAGATAGGCTTAAGTGAGGAAAGACTTCAAGCAAGGAAACCAAACAGCAGATTATTTTTAAAAATCCAGGAAGGAAGCAATGAGGACCTGGACCCGCATGGTAGCGGTATAACAAGGAACAAAGGGGGTACTTATGAGAAATGTTTCAAAGGTATAGTTGATAGAACTTGACAACCAATTGGTGAAAAGTTTAGAATGACATCTAGGTTGTGAGCTTAGGTAACTGTTCTAGAGGATGGTGATGACATTGGCAGAAATTGGGAAAAGGAGATTCGGGAGAGAAGAAGATGAATTCAGTTTTAGATATGTTGAGCTTAAGGTCTAAATAAATCTTTACACACATGAGACTAAAGGTAAGGAAAGAAGTTAAGGTGGAAAAATGTATCTGAGAAATAAATCCACAAGAGATGCTGAAGTTACCAAAAGAAATGCAACAGAAGGATAAGAAATCCCAGGAGAAAATCTTGAGGGATATCCTTAGTTAGTGGACATGACCTAGATATAGATCCAGAAAAAAAAAAGTAAGACATAGTCACACCCATATGAAGAGTATGAAGAGAGTAGGGTCAATTTTAAAAATTGAGAGAAGAGAATATTAAGGAAAAGAGGGTGATAGACAACATCAAAGTTATGGAAAGGTCAAGAGGAATGAAGACTTAGAAAAGGCTACTAAATTCAGTGATTGAGGTCATTGATAACTTTGGAAAGAGGTTATTTCACTTTTTCAAAACTCTGCTCTGTATAAATGGTCTTGCTTCTACTAGATTCAAAACTGCTTCCCTATAACTTCTACTCACTGGTCCAAATTTTTCCCTGGGATCAACATAGAACATATTTATTCCTTCTTCCACATGAGGACCCTTCAAATATTTGAAGACATCTATCATGCCCCCCAAATCATCTCTTGTTTAAACTAACCCATCCCTCCTACACTAAACACATATTTCTTTAGTTTCACCTCTTATGACATGTTTTCTGGACATCACCTGACCTTGGTTGTCTTTCTCTTGACTCACTCCATCTTTTCACTATTCCTCTTAAATTGTGATATTCAAAAAATGGTTTGACCAGTGAGTGTCAAGTCCAGTGGAATTATTACCTTCTTTGATTTGGATACTACCTCTATCAAAGTTATCATTTTTATCATCATATTTATTTTTTGTTATTAATAAAAATCAATCAGCAATCATTTATTAATAGGGAAGGGAAGAGAAGGACATCTCTTTTTTATACAGTAGGCTAAATGTGTCACCTCATATAATCCCCAATCCAAATCTGGCCTGGTAGTGTTAAAAATACAGGCTGATTCTGCTTGGTAGGGAGTTGTTTGAGCAAGAACAGGTTGGAGACATTGTGTATGGAAAAAATTAAACCTTCCTGTCCCCCGGTGCAACCATAAAAATCCTGAAAGCCAACTTGAAAACTCTGCCATCCTGCTTAATTTCTAGGAATTGAGGGGCCCTGGTTTTGATTTACACCAGAGGAGAATAGGAACAGCTCTGAAACCTAAAGAAGCTAATTGCTTAGTATGTAACCACAGCTCTGGGAGTCCAGGCTGAATAGCTGCAGTGTCTGACATAGTCCCCTGTTTCTGGCCCATGCCTGAGTTTTGAGAGGGGGCACACAGAGGGGGGAAAGGAGGTCAGCAACATTTATAGAAGGAAAGCATTTTGTAGCAGAGATGGTAGGATCAGAGTGGCCATGGGAGACCCATGCCAACCCTTGCCCTTTTCTATTCACTGTACTTTGGTGGAGTAATTGGGTGTAAGGGGTGGGGGCAGAGGGAAACTCAGGTCAGAAGACCCATCTGTTCATTTTACAGAAAGCTATCCTGAAGGCTACCATAAACTATAACTCTGTTTTAATTTATTAAGAGAACTCTGATGCCTATTGAGAAGACACAGCTACCTTGGCCATTAGTAGCTGGAGTCATTATGACCCCAAACAGATGTTTAGGAGAGCCCCAATCCCCAGGGTTTGCAAGGAGGTAGTCTGGAGAATACTGGTGCTGTTTGGCTCTACCCCATTCTATATGGGAATATGGTGACAAAAGCTCAGTAAATCAAGATGAAAAGGAATTCTCTCCTGCCTCCTCACTTTCCTTCTTCAGACCTTGCACGTGGATTTTGTTCTACCTTATGTTTATGGAGTTCATTTAGAGGGCTGCCATGTTCCCATATTTTGCCAGAGACCCTTTCACTGGGGAGAGATTTTTGTTGTTGTGAAGAGGTGCTACAATTGAAAAGACAGATATGCTGAATGGTAATAATAATAACAATAGAAGAAAGGAGAAATTAGCTAGAGGGGCTAATGGCCACTTCTTTCTCTATGTTTATAATATTTTTTCTTGCCATGGAAGCTTTGAATTATGAATAAGATATTCCTGGGACTTTTCATTTCTAGGTTCCTTTCAGGAAGCTTTGAATTATGAATAAGATATTCCTGGGACTTTTCATTTCTAGGTTCCTTTCAGGAAGTTATCAGTGGAGTCTTTCTATAGTGACTTTGCCCTCTGATTCTTTTTTTTTTTTTAAAGCAATTGGGGTTAAGTAACTTGCTCAAGGTTACACAGCCAGTTATTATTTCTGGGTGTGGTGCTGAGTATCTGAGCCCGGATTTGATCCAGGTCATCCCGACACTGGAGCCGGTACTCTTACTCGCTGAGCCACCTGGCCGCCCCTGTTGCCCTCTGATTCTAATGAATTGGTAGTTTTTATTTACGGTTTATTTAAATAGTGCTGAGACTTTTTTTGAGTTGTGGTTTTCAGGGCATCCAGTGACTCTTATCTCTTATTGGCATTTTTTTTCCAGGTCAGTTGTTTCTAATATTAGATATCTTCTATCTTATTCTATGTTTAAAAATCTTTCATTTTGTTCTAATATTTCTTGCTGTCTCATAGAGTCATTGATTCTGTTTGGTCTAATCTACTTTTCTGGTGTCTAGTTCTTGAATAAAGTTTACCATTTTCTCTTCTATTTATTCTCTTTCCAATTATTTGCTCCAGGCCTTTTATTTCATTTTCTGGCATTTTTTCCCTCTTGCTTAATTTCTTCTAGGTATTCATGAAGTGCTTGTGAAAAATCTATTTTTTTCCTTTGAGTCTAGACTTGCCATTGTTGTAGAGTCATTTTCTCATTCTTTTGGGGGGGGGGTCTCTAGATTTTTGATATTTTTTAAACATCTCTTGAACTTTTGGAGCTTTGCTAAAGGGCTAGTCTCTGCTCCCTGATTTTTAATGAGGTAGTTAGCCTTGCTTGATCTCATTCTCTGTTCCCTTAATTCCTGCACTGACCTCCACCTCAAGAGATTAGACTTCCCTAGATCTTTAAAGTTCAAGGAGCTGGCTGGATATTAAGCTCTTTCTGAAAAGTGTAAGAGAGCTCCTGGGTCTGGAATGAACCATTATTGCCCTGGTCTCTGGTGACTGGTCACTGCTATTCTGCAGGGACTCTAAGATCCTTTCCCTAGGGCTTTCTGACCACCCTGGAATTTTGGGGAAGAGGGCTCCACTCTTTCTGTCTTCCAATACAAACCTGTAAGGATTCATGTGTCCTTTGCTTTTCTCTGGTTGTAATGAGAGGCTACTTCATTTTGGCATTGTTTCTTCTGGTGGCCTTCTTTTCTATTGCCCTCAGGCTTTTGACTAACTTTTATGTAGTTCTGGAGTAGAAGAAATCAGTGTAGTTTCTCATTGACTTTTTCAACAATTATTTGGTCTGGTGCCAACTTTGGGGTTATGAAGAATATACACACACACACACATATATATATATATATATATACATATATATGTATGTGTATATATGTGTGTGTATGTATATGCATATATATGTTTTTATATATATATACAGGAGAAGAAAGGGGGATCTGGGCAGTTTGCTGAAAGTCTCTAGTTGTCAGCTACTAGAGATCTCTAAATTGCCAAATCTAATGGCCTTTCAGTCCTCATCCAATATGACCCCTATATAGCAATGTATGGGTAAATATTTAGCAATCAGCTTTCTAGGGAAAAAACTATCTTAAGTCTAGGCAAACAACAATAGACCAAGCCCTGATTTGTAGTATTTTCCAATTCCCAAGGTGTAAATGCTCACAATGAAAATTTAACAATTGGTTCTCAAGAGCTGGTTCAAGCTGGCTCCAGCATATTCCTGCCAGGGAGTCTTGGGCATGATGATCTTTAAGCCATGCAAAGAATAGAAAACCCACAATGTTTAAGCAAGAGGTTATTTTGTGCATGCTAATGTGTAAATGCATCTCTTCTCCCTTTAGACTTTAAGTTCATTGAAAGCAGAGCCTTCTTCATTTTAGCCTTTTTATTCTCAGCACCTAGGATAGTGACTGGCAAAAGGATGCTTGTTGATTGGCCAAACATCCCATACAGGGGTTCTTCCCTTGAGCCTGAAATACAGTGGGATTATAGTAGACTTTTTTTTAAATTGTGTTATAGCTATTTGTGTATATGTCATACATAGAGTCAGAAAACTGAAAGAGAATAAGACTCTTGTTCCATGTTATCTTTGGATCTCTTCTAGTGTTTAGAACAATACTCTAGATAGAGTAGGCAATTAGAAAGTGTTCAAAATTGAAACCTCAGAAACCATCCCTGTTACATAGGAATACAGTCATGAGATGGGTCTGCCAAACCAATAATGTAGAGTTCCAGAGAAACTCAAAATCCTTTTCTATTCCCCATCCCCATTCCTTGTCAAATCCTAAGGAAAAGATTTAACTAAGTTCATTGAGTGAAGGACGAAAGGGAATATGGTTTAGGGTACACTTTCATCTTTCCTTTATGGGTGAGGAGGATGTCTTCCTAAATTCCTGGAGAAGAGTGATCAAAAGGGTGCTTTTCTGTATACCCTGTTTCTGTCTCAACTCCTAAATATTTCTAGTCCCTGCATCCTTCAATACCAAAGACTCATCCATTCTTTTCCTTTTCCTCCCTGCACCATCTACAAGGCATCAGACTAGTTCTCCAGAAAATACCATTATTTTGATTGAGGATTTAGCAGTCTCAATCACTTGAGTAAGTTCATTCCCCTTCTATATCATATCTTCAAAGTTCTAGTTACTGTTACATCCAAAATGCTGGGAGGAGGGAGGTTTCTAGTCACTGACCTTTTAATACAGGCTTATTCATAAGGAGCTGTCTCTCTACTGCCTGTTTGGATCAGTGCAGTTTGGGGCCTGTGAATGAGATCTTTGTCAGAAATCAGTGTGGTCATTCAAAGGCAATTGGCTGAGCCCTTTGGAGAATTTTAATTTTTCCAAAAGAGAAAGAAAGATAAAGTAGGAAGGAAGAAAGGAAGGAAGGAAGACCTTGAAACACACAAGTGTCAAGGAGTAGGTAGGGGAAAGAAAAATAGATTTATTTGGGACTCTTCATGGAGAAGCAAGCAAAAAGTAGAAACCTGTGCAATTCTCTAAGGCCAGAACTATGGATGGCAAGTGATGAATCAGAGCTCCTGGGGGAAGTAATGGGGGAAGAAAGGTAAGAAGGTTCAAAAGAAGGCAGAAAAGCAGTGTTCTGCTGCTTCTGCTTCTGAGGCAGTGTCTGAGGTCATCAAGTAAAGAGGATTGGTCATCTCTGGGATCTTTTTCACCTTTCAAATAGACTGCTTTGTGGGTATTGTGGTACAATGGAATTAGCACTTTCTCTGGGAACGAAGAGCTCAGGTTCAAATCACACTTCTGAGCTTGTGCCCTGGGTGACCTTGGGCAAATCACTTATCCATCCTGGACCTGTTTCCTCATCTGTAAAATTAAGGGGTTAGATTAGATGGCCTTGCAGTACCATATTGATCCATGATCCTATGATCATTAGATAGAGTGAGAAGGGGGGCCTTAGAGATTATCCATTTGAAGAATTACCAAATCATGGGTTTGGAAAATCCTTCAGAGGCCATTTAATACAAGTTTGATCTAATTAAGATTTCCTTCTACAGTACTGATCACAAGCGGTGATCCAACTTTTGTTACCCTCCAGGAAGGAGCAACCCAATACCTCCTTGTGATAGGACTAGGGTTCCTCTCATTGTCCTACAACAGGGAAAATGAGAAGTTTTCCCTAAAAGACAATAAAGCTGTTCCCAGGACCTCACTGGCTCCTGCCTCCCTAGATATCACTTCCTGGTTACCTATGAGCATAAAAAATCCCACCCACTAGGAGTTGGGACCCCTCCAATTTGGTGGCTATCTGAAGACCATGAGAGTTGCTATGGTTCATCCCAATTGACCAGATTCATTAACATATGTAGCTGAGGGATACTATACCTATAAAAGCTAAATGCCACTTTTTCCTAGATACATATTCTTACTGTGTTAGGGCAAAGTAAACCTCCCTTTATTAAAGGATTAACAGCTCATGAGTGCTTTATTTGGTGCCCCAAATCAATCCTAAACCAACAGGGTGCTGGCATCAGGCTCTGTCCTAACAATCTGCAAGTAAATTGTTCCAGTTTTAGACAATTTTTATTGTTAGGAAATTTTTCCCAGCAATAAAGCCTAAATCTGACTTTTTTGCTGCTTCCAGACATTATTTGTCATTCTTCCCTTTGGGATCAAGCAGATTGCAATTCCAGATCCAATCCCTCTTCTACATGAGAGGCATTAAAATATTCGGGGAGAGCTATCATGGACCCTCTAAATATGCTGTTCTCCAGGGTAAACATCCCCAGTTCCTTTAGTAAGTCCTTATGGCATGGTTTCCAGTCCACTCCCCATCCTGGTTTCCTGGTTCTGGTTGAACTTGAACCTCTTAATGTCCATCCTAAGATGGAACCCCTAGAAGTGAACAATACGCCAGATGCAGTGAGCATAGGGCAGAGTATAACAGTACAATAATTCCCACCTTCCTTCTAGACCTATAAGGTCTTCCAATTCAGCCTAAGATCGCATTAACAGGTTTTGGTCACCATGTTATACCGTTGATTCATACTGAGTTTGCAGCCCACCAGGTGTTATGGGATGGGAATTTAAGATCTTCCTGTCCCCTAGGCCCTTTGATAGGCTTAAGTGCACCTGAAGCCTGTGGCGGGAGGCTTGGTTTTCAGGAATGCCCACACCTTGGTGCTCTGTGATTGGGCAGTGGGTCAAGAGGGTTGTGACATTCTCTGAGCCAGGAGAAGGCTATATATACCTTGATGTGAGGCTTTGCTTTGGGGCTCACTTTGAGAAGCATTGTGTGATTTGACCAGACAAGACTCTGGGCAGCCATTGAATGCTCCCCCCTTTGATGCTTCCCTCTCTGGTAACTGACAAGGTATGGACATAATGGTCAGATAGTTGGAGGCCTGTCTGCTGATATGTTTCTCTGTATTTGTTGTCTGCTTGTAAACTCTGTCTTCTCTGAAATTTGAGTGCTGACCTTTTTCCCTGAACTAGGTAAATGATATATGTTTGATTAAAGCAAGATTGCCAACCCATTTTGAGTTGCTTTCCTTTGGAAAAGCAGATCTAAGAACCTGTGTTGGCAGCCACCCTGGGTATGGTGGGGTGCTTGCTTCTACACCAGGTTCCTCATATCTTTTTCAGCTAAATTGCTGTCCAGCTGTAGCCACTGAATTTTTCTACTTTTTATTGTAGGCACAATAATTCTTCTAGTCTCCTAGGTCCCTCACTGTTATCCTCCACCTCTTACTCTCCCTCATTCTACATATGAAATTAGCTGCAAAAGCTTATTATTTCTCCCCTTACAACATCTCTAGCATCTGAGCCCTTCTTTTTACAAGCTCTGTTTAGGCTGTCATTACCTCTCACCTGGACTTTTACAATAGCCTCCTAATTTGTTTCCCTGACTGAAGTCTTTCCTCACTCTAAGTAGTCCTCCAAATAGCTCCCAAAGCAATTTTCTGTAAGTATAGCTCTAACCATGTTATTTCCCTATTCAATAAACTCCATTAGTTCTTTATTATCTTAGGTGTAAAATATAGTCTCTTCTGTTTTGACTTTTAAAGCCTTTCACAACCTAGTTTCAATTTATCTTTCCAGCCTGATTACACATAACTACTCTAAGAGCATTTTACCAATCCAGGCAACTGTGCCTGCTTTACATTTTTCACAAATAGCACTCTAATCTTCATCTCTGTGATTTTGCACTAGCCACCCCCTCCCACTACATCTATCTAGAATGAACTCTTTCCTCATCTCCACCTCATAGAATCGGCTTGCAGATGCAACTCAACCACCATTTTTTACAAGATCTTTCTGATCTCCCCAGCTTCAAGAGCCCCCCCCTCCTTACCTTGTATGGAACTGACATATTTCTTTTGCTTATACTTTATATGTCCATATTAGAGACAATATGGAATATAGATTTCTTGAGAGCAAAAAAATGTTTCAATTTGTATCTTGTATCCCCAGAATGTAACAGTGCCTGGCACATCAATTCAGTCATTTTTCAGTCATTTCTGACTCTTCATGATCTCATTTGGGGTTTCTTTGGCAAAGATACTGGAGTGGTTTGCCATTTCCTTCTCCAGGCCTGGCACATGGGAGGTACTCAATACATGCATATTGATTGATTGATGTCTCCTTAATTTTTTATTTGTGAAGTTGGTTTTTTAAACTTAGTCTTAGATTTTGGCCCTTCTTTCTAGCTTGTTGAGTCCTTTATGATTTAAAATCATGTTATCTAATATGTTAGTTTCAGTCTATCTTCAGATTTTATATAGCAATGTCATAGGACCAAGGCCAGTTCCTGGAGCTCTCCAGTAGAGATCCTCCTAACCTGATATCAATAATTACTCTTTGACTCCAGCCATATAACCAGTTCTGAAGCCACTTAACTGAGCTATCTTCAAGCCTTTAACTCTCCTTCATAGGCTGAAATCCAAGTCTACCATTCCTCCAGCAGTCCTCTTTTCCACCAGTCTAGCTCTATTTTGACTTTTAAAAAAAATTAGACTTACAATTTCTTTGGCATAAGAAACTACCAGTTAGGCTAACTCTTTTGCTGACACAGATCAGCATCTGCTCTGCAAATTGTAGACCCAAAGTCAATAAGGACACAGAGAGTTTAGGTCTCCAGGCCAATAGGCTTCGGAGGTGGAACTGAAACCCATATCTTCCAAACTTTGAAACCAGTTCTCTATTGGCTACACTTTGTTATTTCTTCACTGGTCTGGTTTGTTTTTCTCCAATGGTTTTAGTCAGGTCTGACTATTCATGACCCCATTTGGGGGTTTGTTGGCAAAGATGTTAAAGTGGTTTGCCATTTTCTTCTCTAGCTCATTTTTTAGATGAAGAAACTGAGGCCGAGTTAAGTGACTTGACCAGGGTCACACAGCTAGTACATGTTTGTGACCAGATTTGAACTTAGAGAGACAAGTCTTCTTGACTCCAGACCTGGTACTCTATCCACTGCTCCACCTAGCCATCCCCTAGCCTAGTTGCCGTAGCAGAAAAGGGAAACAAACTAATTATAGCATGATCTGTTCTCAATGAAGTAATGTTAGCTTTTAGCCATCAAGGCTTTCCTTTCTAAATGCTCCAACTATCTTTTAATGATGTAAACAAATCGAGTACAATGCAAACAATTATGCCAGGATTAGAAGCTAAGCTCATTGGTCTATATCTTGCAAACTCTTTCCCCTTCTGTTTTTTGAGAATTGGGATGACACTTACCCTTCTTCATTTCTGGGACACCTCTTTCACTCTTTACCATTTTTATTTTAAACAATAACAACAATACACTTTATTGATGACTATATCACAGCTACTTTACATACACAAAACTTCTCTGGGTTGAATCTTCCTTTATCACAAAAAGAAAAGAAATTAAGTAATAATAATAATAATAGTTAACATTATCATGATAGCAGTTAGGTGATGAAATGGATACAGTGCCAGACCTGAAGTCAGGAAGACTCATCTTCCTGTGTTCAAATCTGGCCTCAGTTACTTACTATCTGTATAACCCTGGGCAAATCACTTAACCCCATTTGCCTCAGTCTCTTAACCTGTAAAGTGAGCTGGAGAAAGAATTGGCAAACCACTCCAGTATCTGCCAAGAAAACTCCAAGTGGGGTCACGAAAAGTCAGAAATGACTGAACAACATTAAACAACATTTATATATAGTACCTAGTATGTATTAGTTACTATGCTTAGTGAGAAATCCTCAGTTTATCCTCACAACAATGCTGAGAGGTAGGTGCTATAATTATCCTCATTTTACAGATGAGCTGAGATAAGCAGAGTATGTGCTCCCTTGTCCAGGGTCACCATAGCTATTTAGTGTCTGAAGTCAGATTTAATCTCTGGTCTTCCTAACTTCAGTTCTGGTACTCTATCCATTGTACCACCTAGCTGCCCCCAAAATAGGAAACACTTAACACATCTGTGGTAGGAGTAGAATAAACTAAGGTGATTGCCACAGAGACTAAGCTAGTTTTTCCCTTAAAAGGTAGTGAAACTGCCCTGGAGTTCAGGATGACCTGAGTTCAAATGTGACCTCAGACACTTAACACAAAACTAGCCATGTGACCTTAGACAAATCACTTAACCCCAATTGCCCTCCAAAAAAAAAAAGTAGTGAAACTGTCCTTGATACTTTATTGTCCCTGGGGCCATTAATGCAGCTTTCTGGTAGCCTAAATATCAAAGTCATCACAGAAAAAGTCAGAAACTGCTCCCTCAGACCTTTCTGACACACATACACATCTGTCCAACACACCAACATGACCAATGCAGAGAGAGGGAAGCTACCTCCATCTGTGTCAATGTTGTATCCTTGCTAATATCCTTTCCAAAATTGGGAATATAGACAGATATGCCAAATAGACCCCATCTGATTTGTTCAGTACAGGAGGATTTCATTAGTTTAAAAGGAGAGGCAGCTTCTACTGTCACACCTGTGAACTATAACACTTTCTCACTGGGACTCATAATGAGTGTTAGCTGAGGGAGTTCTGCTAAGTGGGCCCTAACACATGCCCTGGCACCTTCCCCCACTCTAGTAGAAATGGTTACTGATTGAGCATGATAGCTAGAACATATATATATATATATATATATATATTTAGATAGATATTTTATCTATGATCTCTCTCTCCCTCCCTCCCTCCCTCCCTCTCTCTC
>NW_027186296.1:64928841-64938681 GCF_028583685.1 Petaurus breviceps papuanus | reverse complement strand
TCTCTCTCTCTCTCTCTCTCTGTCTCTGTCTCTGTCTCTCTCTTCTCAGCACCTCCTTTTGAGGCCTCTTTCCTTTGGGTCCCTTTCCCCAAGTATAGGTGAGTCATCCTGAAATGGACATTAGTCGCCTTGGTGGCAGCCTTGTGAGTCAGAACTCCAGAGTCCATCAAGCAGATAGGCAACAAGTAGATGTTTCTGCAGTCACTAGGAAGACAAAAGGCGGGAGGAGCCAGTGCCCTGAGCCATCTTGTTTGGCCATTACTGACTTCATCAATATGGACTTAATCTTTTTTGAAAAGCAGAATGACTTTTGCCCTTGTCCAGTTTGGGGGTACCTCTGCTACTTTCCACAAATATCTACTTTCCTTTAAATATGACAAGAACTAGTTTTTTCAGGAAGGAAGATGTAAATTCATCTGGTCCCAGTGACTTGAATTCATACAGGACAACTATGTATTCTTTTGTTATCTTCTTAATGATCTTGAGCATCAATTTCCTGTTAAGTTATTTTGGTTCTGTCATTTTCAGTGTAAAGTTATTGGTCTTTCACCAAGAAAACAGAAATTAAGAAAGAGTAGCTCTCTGTTATCAGTTAGGATAATCCCAACTACTCCAAGCAGAAGTACTATATCTTCTCTGATGTCCCTTTTTCTACCATTACAACCAAAAAGACCATTTTTGTTGTCCTTAGCCTCCCTTCCAGCTTCCATGCCTTCTGAGATTTAGCATTCGTGATTCTCTTTTTACAGGACTGTGCCATACTCTCATACTCATTCTCTATATTCTGGATTTGTCTGTATTCTATATATTTCTTTTTTTATTGTTTTTTGGTAAATTTCTTATGCATTTACATTTATCTCTACAAATAAATCCTACATAGTATTCTACTTACCTTTCCCCTGAAACTTTGTAAATCTGCTTTCCCTACATCAGAGGCATATGTCAGAATATGCATTGATTTCCTCTTTATTATAGACTCTAGGATAAAGTAGTAGATTCCTCCTGTTTCCATAATTTACATTATTGCAATTTGTTCCTCCCTATTAGAAAGAATGGGATCCAGAAGAGAATTTCTCATTATTGCTTCCTTTACCTGTTTGTTTGTTTTGGGGGAGTAGGCAATTGGGGTTAAGTGACTGTATCAGCAATGCCATATTCACAATGCCTATAGAGATTACAAATATGCTGATATAATTATCCATCACAAAATACATCAGGTTTGCCATTTGGGGAAATAAACTAGAAAATTTATTAAGATACCAAAAGACTGAGTCCCAAAACCAGAAAGTGAAAGCCATCAGAGTAGTTATGACATTGGCACAGGTAGATAAAGTAGAAAGCACCCACATTCTCAAGCCTTTAAAACAGAACAGGCTACCTCAGGCAAAGGTCCTCCTCTCCCCACTCACAGCAACCACCCAGCGCCCTGGAAGTGGGCTCCCAGCAGCTCCGGCCCCTGGCAGTCCTCAGCAGGAGTCCTTAGCAGAAAGTCCTGCTCCCAGCAGCTCTGGCCCCTGGCGGTGCTCAGCAGGAGTCCTAACTCAAAAAAAAAAAAAAGGCAACTGCCGCCAACTGCCAACCGCAGGACCGTTAGCTCGGCTTTTCACTTTCTCTTGCTCTGCTATGTCAGCATGGAACATGGGAGATCTTTAAATCCCATAATCCTTACAGTGACTTGCTCAGGGTCACACAGCTGGCAAGTGTCTAAGGTCAAATTTGAATTTAGGTCCCTCCTAACACAAGGGCCAGTGCTTTATCCACTGCACCTCCTGGCTGCTCCATTCTTTAGCTTTTGAAGGATAAAACTACCACTAAGACAGGTCAAGATGTTATCAGCTGCTCTGCTATCATCTGAAAGAGAAAGCTGCAGCAGAAGCCTAGATGATGGAAGATCATGTCTATATGCCAGGCTTGTGATATATTCCCCAAACTCTTCATCCAATTCCTTTTCCTGCACAGGTGATCCTCAATATACTCTAACAACAAAATCACCTATATTTCTCATTCCTTTGACTATTACCTAAATACTTTCTGCTATGCTTCTCACCTCTTGTTTCTGAATTTCCTTATATGCTAGGGCATTTAAAAAGTAATAAATAAATTCAGAAAAGTGAAATATTAAACATGTCTTTTACTGACCACAATACAATTAAGGACATTTGAATAAAGGACTCAAGCTTAAAAAAAATACTAAATATGTGCTATTCAAAAATATGTTGATTCCTTAAATTGGGTTAAAAAAAACAAATCATAGAAACAAAAAATAATTTTATCCAAGAAAATGACAATAGGACTACACAAGAAAACTTAGGGTGAGGTCAAAGTGACCTTTAGAGAAAATTTTATATATTTAAACATTTTCATCAACAAAAGAAGACAGATTAATGAATTATACATGGAACTTTAAAAACCTAGAAAAACGACAAATAAAAACTCAACAAAACACAAAAAGAACTCCTGAACTTAAAAAAAAAGAGATGAGCAAAACTAAAAGCAGAAAAATTGAATAAATAAAACTGGGAGCTTTTAAAAATAAATAAAGTACATAAACATAGGCAAATTGATTTTTAAAGGGAAAGAAAATTGCCATATTCAAAAATGTAAAATAAAAATTCAGATCAGATGAAAAGGAAAAAAAGGATTTTATTAGAAATTTTTTTCCAGTATATACCTACAAAACTGACAATTTAAATGAAATAGATGAATATGTACAAATATGTAAAGTCCTCAGGTTAATAGATAAAAAATAGAAAATAGAAATAACACAGTTTCAGAAAAAAATAAATTGAATAAGCCATAAATTAATACCCAAAGGAAAAAAATCAAGACCATGTGGATTTACAAGTAAATTCCATTAAACATTTAAAAAAAAAAAGAACTAACTTTAATATTTTTTTCAAAGACAAAGATAGAAGATAACTTACCAAATTTCTTCTGGGAAGCAGATACGATCCTGATACCTAAGCCAAGGAGACATAAAGCAAAGAAAGAAAATACTAACAAAGACACTATAGTAAAATGTTTTTTTTTTAAATATATATGCATGCTGAATTAAAAATCAATAAAACTACAAACAATATTAATAGCAGAACAATAAAAAAGATCATGCTTATGTCAATACATGCATGAAAAACTTCTGAAAAAATACAACATTTATTTGTATTAATAAAAATTAATAAAAAACACATTGAAATAGGCTTTTTGTTAACATGGTAAATATTATATATCTAAAACCAATAGTTATTAGAAACATTAGGGGGAGAAACATTATATATATAAAATCAATATTATCTCTAGTGGAGAAACATTAGGGGGCTTTATTATATTATCAGGGGTAAAGCAAGGATGCCTCTCATCAATTTTCTTATTTCATATAATTCTAGAAATACTAGCTATAACAACAAGACAAGCTTCTTCTTTTAGTTCAAACATTCTGGAAAGCAATTTTAAACTATTCCTAAAGGGTTACTACCTACTCTTTGATTCATTAATACTGTTATTAGATTTATACCCTCCAAAGAACTAAAAAAAAAAGGAGAAAAAGGACCCTCATGTATAAAAATGTTTATAGCAGCACTTTTTATTGTAGCAAAGAACTAGAAACAAGTGATTATCATTTCGGGACTAGCTGATCAAATTGTGATATATGAATATAATGGAATATTGTTGTACCATAAGAAATTATGACATATAGAGAACTGTGTCAAATATATAAAAATAAGAGCTGTTCCCCAATTGATAAATTATCAAAAGATATAATCAGTTTTCAGATGAAATAATTAAAGCTATCTACAGTCATATGAAAATAATGTTCTAACTCATTGATTGGAGAATTGAAGGTAAAACAATTCTGAGGTACTACCTTATACCTATTAGAATAGATAATAGAACAAAAAAGATAAATGACAAATGTTGGAGGGGTGTGGGAAAAATGAGGCATTCGTGTACTGTTGTTGGAGTTGTGAATTGATTAAACCGTTCTATGGAGCTATTTGGAATTATGTACAAAGGGCTATAAAACCATTCATGCCCTTTGACATAGCAACACTACTACTAGGTCTGTATCCCAAAAGAGATAAAAAACAAAAAGGAAAAGGGCCCATATGTATAAAAATATTTATAGCAGCTCTTTCCTGGGGGTAAAGAATTGAACTACTTAGCGCAGCAGCAGCCCTTCTTCCTCCACAATGGTCGGCTACAACCCCCAACTCCCCAGTAACCATGTCAAAGGGATACTCAGTTGGCATCGACCTTGGCACCACTTACTCCTATGTGGAAGTCTTCCAACATGGGAAAGTGGAGATCATTGCTAATGACCAAGGAAACAGGACTATCCCAAGCTATACTGCCTTCACTGACACAGAATGTTTAATTGGTGATGCTGCAAAGAATCAAGTTGCAATGAATCCCACTAATACAGCTTTTGATGTCAAATGTCTGATTGGTTGCAGATATGATGATGCAGTTATACAGTCAGACATGAAGCATTGACCTTTCATGGTGGTGAATGATAAGGTCCCAGTGGAGTACAAAGGGGAGACCAAAAGTTTCTATCCAGAAGAAGTATCTTCTATGGCCTTGACCAAGATGAAAGAAATTGCTGAAGCTTACCTTGGTAAGACTGTCATAAATGTCATGGTCATAGTACCAGCCCATTTCAATGATTCCCAACATCAAGCCACCAAAGATGCTGGTCTCAATGTGCTCTGAATCATCAATGAGCCAACTGATGCTGCTGTTGCCTATGGCTTGGACAAAAAAGGTTGGTGCCGAGAGAAATGTGTTGATCTTTGACCTTGGAGATGGTACTTTCAATGTCTCCATTCTTACCATTGAAGATGACATCTTTGAGGTCAAGTCCACAGCTGGGGACACCCACTTGGGTGGGGAGGACTTTGACAACTGAATGGTCAACCATTTCATTGCCAAGTTCAAGTGAAAGCACAAGGACATCAGTGAGAACAAAAGGGCAGTTTGCTGTCTTTGTACCACTTGTGAACGTACAAAGTGTACCCTCTCTTCCAGTATCCAAGCCAGTACTGAGGTTGACTCCCTCTACGAAGGTATTGACTTCTATACATCCATCACCCAAACCAATTTCAAAGAGCTGAATGCTGATCTCTTCCATGGTACACTGGACCCTGTGGAAAAGGCTTTAAAAGGTTCCCAAGCTATATAAATTGCAGATTCATGACATTGTCCTGGTGGGTGGTTCCACTTGAATCCCCCAAATCCTTCTGGATAGAAATTGCTTCTGCAAGACTTCTTCAATAGTAAGGAACTCAACAAGATTATCAATCATAGGGGTGGCTAGGTGGCCCAGTGAATAGAACACCGGCCCCGGAGTCAGGAGGACCTGAGTTCAAATTTGGCCTCAGACACTTAACACAAAAACTAGCTGTGTGATCTTGGGCAAGTCACTTAACCCCAACTGCCCTCCAAAAAAAAGGCAAAAAAAAAGATTATCAATCCTGATGAGACTGTTGTTTATGGTACAGTTGTCCAGGCTTCCATTTTGTCTTGAAATAAATATGAGACCATGCAGGACTTGCTGCTGTTGGATGCCACTTCTCTTTCTCTTGGAATTGAAATTGTTGGTAGAGTTATAATAGTTCTGATCAAATAAGAATTCACATAGTTAAGTGAAGGATCAGATATGAGTAATGTGTGAATTTGTTTTGCTTAGCTGTATTTATTTGTTAGAAATGAGTGATTTGGGGAGGGAAGTGTTTTGGAAAAGAGGGAGAGAGAGTGTGTGTGTGTGTAGTGATAGTGATGAAAAATAAGGAAAAATAGTGTCAATTAAACATTTTAAAATATAGAGAGATCAGAACAGAAGGGAATACAAAGAGTGTTGATTATCATGTTAAATTTATCATGTACTTTTAAAAAAATAAGCTGTACATAACAGAGAGTCATCATTTTTAAAATAGTCTAAGACCTGTAATCAGTCTTAATCTACCAGAGATAGTAATAATCCTTCCTTCTCCTTAAATATTCTAGATAAATGTCATCTCAATATATTTTATTATATAGAAACAGAACAAAGAAGATACTGTGTCAGGGATGGGTGAAAAGTAAATTCCAATAGCTTAGGGTCACTTACAAGTTTTCCCATGGGATAGTTAGAGTTTCTTTTGCTGTTTACATTAACTGTGGAATCATAGTTCATGTTCTCATACTCTGACTCCCATTATACACATTCTACCTGGGACACAACATGCACATAAGAGGTATATACAAAACAGATATAAGATTATAAGGTGGGGAGACAAAAGGAAAAGGCATTAGCAATTGTAGGGGATCAGAAAGTCCTCATAAAGGGGAGGGAGGGAGGGAAAAGAGAGAGAGAGAAGAGAGAGACAGAGAGAGAGAGACAGAGAGAGACAGAGAGACAGAGACAGAGAGAGACAGAGAGACAGAGAGAGAGACAGAGAGAGACGGAGAGAGAGAATGAGAATACATTCCTGGCCAGTACTAAGGGAAATGGCGTACTTTGCATGAGAAACAATAAGAAGGTCATTTGAACTATAGGAGCATGAAAGGAAATTATGTATACTACCCTGAAAAGATGGGTTGGGGCCATGTGAAGAGCTTTAAAGGTTCTGTGGGGTTCTCCCAGTCATGATGCTAGCAGTCTCACCCTCCTAGGGTCCTTCCCTTCCCCTTTTCTCCTCCAGCCCCCATCCTCATCAATAAGTGAAAGGTAAGTAGGTCCCTCGCTGGGTACTTCTGATGAAGTCTCCTCACCTGGGCAATAGGGATGAACACTTTCTACTGGTTCCTATGTGTGCTCCTCCAGGAACCATACCCCTCCAATAAAGCAAACCGTATCATCATGTGACACTCGCTTTAATCCACAAAGCTCCTTCACTTCATACTCTTATATCCTAGGATATTCTTCCTGTTGTTTCTGTGGGAAACACATGAGTTTGAAGTAGGTAACAAAAGACAAGGGGAAATCTTCCAGCCCTGGGGTAGTCTCTGATGATTTGACTGGGTCTAGTCTCTTCTGTTCTCAGTGGATTGTTCTGTGACTTTCCCTATTCTTGGACCCACCTGCCTCAGTACTTGCTGAGTGGCTTAGAATTCCCTCTGAAGGCATTCCCAACTCCTGCAGGCTGGCATTTACTTGTAAGTACATTAGGCACATGTGGGAAGAACCCATCAGCCCCCCAAAGAGAGGAGCTTTTAAAAGCCAAGTGCATAGTGTTGTTTTTAGTTAATTGGCATGGTAACAACTGGACCCAGTCCTACTGCAGACGTGGTATCTAGCAGTGTTGAAACTGTTTAATTTCTTAATTTACACATTCTTTGTGTTCATTGGCCCATATGTGGTAGTCCACAGGAAGTAATAACTAACCTCCTAATATTTTTTTTAATCTCTTCTAAAATTTGGTTATAATTTGCTTTGGACAAGGACCTTCAGCAATTAATGGGAGCTCATGCAGGTGAACAATCTCTTTCAGAAGAATACCATCCTGCCAGCAGTGGAACAAATATTAAGCTGGAAAACAGAATCAAATGGAACATTCTAGAGAAATGATATAGTGTGTGTGGGGGAGGGGGAGGGTGTAGATTGCCTTGAGATGGTAGAAAATCAACCCTGCCCAATTCCTTGGTTATGGAAGAATGATCATTGACTGAAGATACCCCTATGGTTTCTGTTAGAAACTCTTCATTCATTGGCACCAATTACAGTCCTGCACATGTGACATAATACACGGTGCCCAATTACACCCCCAATAGCAATGATAGGTTATGCAGCTGGTTTTTACCTTCCCTGAGTACGCAGCTCCATGACAAGGACCTCTTTCCGATAGTGTGGTGGTATAATCAAAGCTGAGGCCTTCCACATTTCCTCCAAACTGCTGTGCAAATCCGTGGTGGGTAGATAATCACTCTGCTTGGCCTTCCCAAGCTAAGGGATTCAATGGATAGAGCATTAGACTTAAAAGTCAAGAAGACCTGAGTTCAAATCCATCCTCAACCTCATGACCCTGGAAAAGTTACTATTTACTATTTACCTCAGTTTCCTCTTCTGTGAAATGCAGATAATAACAGTTGTTGTGAGAATAAAATGAGATATATAAAGCACTTTGTAAACCTTAAAGCACACACACACACACAGACACACACACACACACACACACACTCATGCTGTTATTATTGGGCTCCAAACTTTGAGGCAGCACATTTATCTAATACATCTTTCAATCCAAGAACTTGGGATCAACCAAGGGATGGGGTGTAAAAATAGCAAGACTCACTAGGCACTGTGCCTTGATAAGATCTGGGTTTCCTTAAAAGTGACTAAAGTGTTATGGCCAGTGAGTTCTGTAGCTGAGTGCTTACTTTGCTCCCAATGGTACCACTCTGTTGCCAAGGCTGCCTTCAACAGTATCTCTTCTGGCACCCATCTTTAATTCCTTCCTACTGAAAATAAATGGTGAGAATAATGAACCAATGGGAGGTTTATGGATTTAGATTCTAAACCTTCCTTTTGCTCTAAAATCTTTCCCGTCAGTCCTGCCTAATGGTCGCCCCAACCAACACAGATCAAACACTCTTAAATAATGTCATAGTGGGCCTTTGAGATCTACTGTGGCTAAAATAATTGGACATCCTGTGGTCAAGCTGGTGATGAGCCTCTTAACCTGGCCAGGCTGACTGGACAGCAATCAGCATTGGACAACAGACGTGATTCAGCACCACACCCATACTCAAAGCCAATTTTTCTCTGTTGGATATTCTTTGAGAATCCAGAATCCTCCATATCATGATGATGGAATAAGAGGGCATAGTGGCTGGAGCCATGGACTTGAAGTCAAAAAGGCCTGGGTTTTAATATTACTTAAATGCATGCTATTTCTAGAACTCTAGGAAAGTCACTTAGGATTATGGGATCATAGATTTAGACATGGAAGAGGCCTTAGAGGTCACCTAGTCGGGCCACATACTGACTTAGAAAATCACAAATTAACATCATCTATGTTGTATCGTATTTTTATATATTTTGTTAAACATTTCCCAATTACATTTTAAACTTGTTAGGACTGAACTTAGGAGTTTTAGAGTGCTTGGTGGGCAGGGAGTCTGACACCTCTGATTCCAATTCAACCTGCCCCTTTGACAGGTAAGGAAATGGAGGCCCAGAGAGCTTCCACACACAGCTAGTAAGCTGCAAAGGTGGAATTTGAACACAGTTCCTCTGATGCTGACTCTCCTATTCTTTTTTCTTGTTCTACACTGCCTCTATTGTACGTCAGGCCTGACTCAAATTGGTCCACTGGTTAAGGGCTGGGATTGGAATAAAATAAGATACTTGTAACCATGTAAAACTCAACAAAAAACAGGCTATACAGCATGGCTATAGCCCAAGTTGAAGGAGACTAGGCCCCCTTCGTCTCCATACAGAAAAGCATCTGGTCAGCAGGGTATGTTGAATCAGAATCATGTGGTCACTGACTCCTTGTGAGTTAGTCTTTTATGGCCTAAGTAATTGGGAAGCCATATCTGTGGCTTGAACCTTAACCCTTTGAACCAGTCAAGACTCTGTGACAACTTTCTTGTCTTTTAGGGAAAAACTGGTCCAGATTAAATGGCAGTGCCTTAAGGGAAATATGCAACAGGGCCTTAGGTGACGTGCTCCTACCATATTCCATTTCTTGTTGGCAAAGGCCTAAAGGCCTACTAATGCACCACTTAAATGGCCTTAGTAATGCTACTAGACAAACCTGATATTAGGGGTGTGAGAAGCCTGGCACAGGCCACACTAGAGCAGGAGAGAGAAAGAGAGAGAGAGAGAGAGAGAGAGAGAGAGAGAGAGAGAGAGAGAGA
>NW_027186296.1:64922833-64928831 GCF_028583685.1 Petaurus breviceps papuanus | reverse complement strand
AGAGAGAGACAGAGACAGAGAGAGAGAGAGAGACAGAGAGACAGAGAGAGAGAGTGACAAAGACAGAGAGAGACAGAGACAGAGACAGAGAGACAGAGACAGAGAGAAGAAAGAAGAAACAATGTGAGAGTCCACTGAAGGAATGAATTGAAATAACTGGAGAGAGAAGAGAATGAAGACCAGAAATCCCAGGTTTCATATTCCCACTTTGGAAGAACCAAGGCCCAGATCTGTAATGTGGTAAATGGTGTTGAGTGTAATTCGCAATAGATCTCCTTTATAAAATGACAAATAGGAACAGCACTAGGAAACACAGAACAAGTGATGACACCAGTCACAGTCATCAATTCTCATCCATAATCAGGGTCATCTTTAGTAAGGTAGCTAAGAGTTCACTCTACCCAGGCATGCCTTCCTTCTGGGTACCAAGATTTACCCTGCACCACCCCTCCCCATCCAAGACCCCATCATGGAAAAATTAACACAAAATCTCTACCCATTTAGAGGCTTCTGCAAAGGGACTGCCTCCTTCCTCCATGAAGTCAGGTAAAGAAAGACTCTCCCACCTTGATCCAGAGACTCAGGTTTGCTTTCATAGTGAATATATTTCCCAGTATATCTTTTCCATTCTCACTATAACTTACTTTCCTATTTAACTCACTGGTTATTAAAATATATGTTGATTTTATTTGGGTAGAGAGTCTTTTCAACTTCTTTACTGAATTTTTCTCTTTCCTCATCCTCTGAATCATACTTTAGCAGATAAGCTACAATTTATCTTCCTGGGATCTTTTCACAAAGGCACATCATGAGTACCACTACATGAGATGACTCTTATGAGTGTCCCATGAAATTATGTTTCTTCCTGCCTCAGGCTTCATATAAAACCAACTCTGTCAAACCTTTTGCTTCTCCCAGCAGAACATGTGATTCATTCTTCCATTTAGCTGCAACTTCCTTTTGTTTGTTAAAAGGGTACCACCCCCTTAACCCCTGCCCATGTGGAAGGGATGACTATATTTTCTTTTACCTAAGTTTTTTTGGGACACTGTGGACTCCAGGAAGCTAGATGGTACAGTGGATAAAGTGCCAGGCCTGGAGTCAGGAAGACTCATCTTCCTAGTTAAAATCTAGTCTCAGACTCTTACTAGCTATGTGACCCTGGGCAAGTCACTTGACCCTGTTTGCCTCAGTTTCTTCATCTGAAAAAACGCACTGGAGAAAGACATGACAGATTACTCCAGTATCTTTGCCAAGGAAACACCAAATGCGGTCATAAAGGGTTAGACACGACTGAACAACAATTTTTTCCTGGTTGTCCTACCTGTTTAACTAATCTTACTCTGTCCCCTTTGCTTGATCTTCATCCATGTCATACATGAACTGGGTTTTTTTTTTTTTAAAGCAATTGGGGTTAAGTAACTTGCTCAAGGTTACATGGCCAGTTATTATATCTGGGTGTGGTGCTGAGTATCTGAGCCCGGATTTGATCCAGGTCATCCCGACACTGGAGCCGGTGCTCTTACTCGCTGAGCCACCTGGCCGCCCCTAAGCAATCGAGGTTAAGTAACTTGCTCAAGGTTACACGGCAGGTGTTTCTGGGTGGGTGCTAAGTGTCTGAGCCCGGGATTCGATCTCCAGGTCTTCTCAACACTGGAGCCGGTACTCTTACTTGCTGTGCTACCTGGCCGCCCCTGGGTTTTTTTTTTTTTTACTTCCTTTGTAACCCCATGTGATAGTAATGGCAATTAAAGATTCCCCTGTATTGGCTTGGTTTTCAAATTGATTATATTAAAACCCAGAGTTTGTTAATCCCACCTGTGGGATGGGCTTGTTGATGTGAAAAGAAAGTCCTGAAGTGGGAGGAGCTGGTGATGTAGATTTGGAGAGACAAGAGAGAGGCGGAAGTTCTTTTTGGAAGCAGCACCTCGTGGAGAGAGAGAGACTAAGAGATTGCTGGTGGCCGCTTTGAATTGCCCTGGACTTTTGAGACCTGCCCCCTGAGCTGCCAAGGACTGAGGAGACATGGCTGTTTTGCTGGTACTTTGTCTGTCTGTTTTGATGTTATTTTGCCAGATTTGTCCACTGGTGAAAGACTGTCCTGTTGAAGAAGTCCTGGAACCTGGCATTTGGTTAAGAAGGCCTGAGACTGTCCTGCAGACAGAGAGTGAATACTGTCCACTGGTGAGGGACAGTACTGTTGTTGCAGGGGTCTGGAGACTGTCCGGCAGACAGAATGAATACTGTCCACTGGTGAAGGACAGTGCTGTTGTTGCAGGGGTCTGGGAGCCTTTCTGTTGGTTCAGAAGCCCTGAAGAAGGATTTTCTTGTTGTATGTTTACAGAAATCCTGGGAGAGGGCTTTGCTAATGTGTTCAGGGGTTCTAGGACTGTTCTACAGACAGAGGATAAATTCATGAAGGGACTGGCAATGTATCTTATGGCCTTGCTAAGCCTTGTCTCCCCAGGAACTAAGATTGCTGAGAACTTGCCTCGTGTCAAGATGAAGAAAAGACCTCCATTTGGGTATTAAGTGCTGTGTTTAAACTTGATGTAACTCTGGGGTAGATTCAATTGTGATCCTAGGGGTGGGGAACTTTTGACCTTATTGTGCTCTGTGATTGACAAATGAAGGTACTTTACCTATGTTTGGAAAATAATCTCCATTTGAGAAGAGGGGTTTTGTGGTGGACCAAAAGAAGGTATAGCCTAGGGGTGGAGTAGTATTTAGAACAGGGACTTTGTAATTGATTGAATGATTGGAAAGTCCTGGGGTGGGGTAGTCCTTGGAGATTATTTAATCACACTTAGTAAATGCTGTATTTTGAATGATGTCATGTTTTGATCTTCTCTGTTCTTGGTTTGTCACTGAATAAAATAGAGAGCACCTATGCTGGTATTTTGAACCTGGGAAGTTGCCTTTCCTTGGCATTACATTACACCCCAGTACTTAGCACTGTGCCTGGCAAAGAGTAGATATTTAATGGTAAATGACTTGACTATCTACAAATAGACTGAAGCCAACGTGTGCACTTGCAAAAACGTCGTTCAAAATATTACAAAAGAACATTTTACCAGGAGGAGAAAAGTGAAGCAGAGGTCTTTGAGTAATCAATAGTTCCCCTACATGAATATTAATCCCCAAAGATTGTCCCAAATGTGAGGTTTCTTCAGGAAGAGGGCTGTCACAAGTCACAGGATTAGTGATTTGGAGCTGCAGTTGCAAATTCACAGGTAAGAAAACACTTCCTAACAACTATTGTTGTTGAGCTGTTTCTGACATTTCATGGCCCCATTTGGGGTTTTCTTGGCAAAGATGCTGAAATGATTTGCCATTTCCTTCACCAGCTCATTTTACAAAGGAGGAAACTGAGGCAAACAAGGTTAAGTGACTTGCCCAGCGCAGCACACGCAGCAAGTAAGTGACTGAGGTGAAATTTGAACTCATGAAGATCAATCTTCCCAACTCTAGGCCCAGCACCCTGTGCACTATGACATCACCTAACTGCCCCCAAACAATTAGAACTGCCAAAAATTGGAATGAGCTGGTTCAGAAAGTAGCAGATTTCCCTTCAAAAGAGACCTTCAAAGAAAGGCAGGATGATTATTTGTGGGGGAGGATTTTGTATTGGGGTCCCTTCCGATTCAGAAGCTATGATTCCATAGGCTTATTATTTTCCTGGGATAAGCAGGGTGCAATAAGTCAAGATATCCAGCAGAGGGTACTCCAGCCTGAAGGAAAATGTCAACCAGGACATAGGTATTTGTTGTGCTGGACCAGTCTTTTGAATAGGCTGAGTGTCAGCCTCTGCCCCAAAGTATCAGCCACTTGGTTTACCTATCTGCCTTAAATTCACACCTTTATGCACTTTATGGTTTAAGGCAGGGAAGTTTCTTTTTAAAATATAAATATTATCTAGGACTTTGAGAGAACATTTCAGGTTCTCTAGCAAAGAGGTGTCCCTGTGAGGAGAGAATGGGGGAAATTCTATCAGAAGGGAGAGAGGAAGGAAGATCTACAGAATGAGATATCAGAGAGTAGGGAAAAGGGAGTCTGGACAACTGAGGGTTGGCACGGAGACCTTGGTGCACCGGCAAGAATAAAGAGAGAGCAGGTCCCTAAGGCTATATGGGGACCAAAAAAGCTTTTGTGCCACAATTTTGCAATTTTATCCTGAAGTGACAACGTAGTATAGGGTACAGAATTCTAGCCTGGAGTCTCATCTTGGCTCTCTCATTAACCTGTTATGCAAGCTCCATGGTGGGGTAGAGGGGGGCATCAGGGTGGCAAAGAGACAGAGACAGTGACAAAGACAGACACAGAAAGAGACAGAGAGAGAGAGGGAGGTGCTAGGCAGGTCAAAACACTGCTACCACCTAGACAGCTACCTTCCTTCAGACACTAATGGAAATAGCCCAGGACCATGAACCTAAGAGTTCTGGGAAAAGCAAAGCCTCAGACCACTAGACCTACTTCCAGGTCTTGACCCAGAGCTACAATCAAGGGAACCAGCTGTCTCTTCAGATGCTGCAGCCCCGTGCAGAGCTCTTCCCTCTCCCCCCTCCCCCCTCCCCCCACACACCTCAACAGTCGCAACTAATGAAGATGTAGAAGAGAAAGCTCTTGCCAGCAAAGACTTTGGAAATTTCATATGGTACAACATCATAAACAGATATAGCATTATAGATGGAAATGACTAAAGAAGATACCTGTCTGTTTTGCTCCTGTACCCTAAACACCCCTGGACTTCCCTCTGATCTGTAGCTGACTCCACCTACATGCAGTGTCTCCTCCTACTAAAATGTGAGCTCCTGGATATCAGGGACTAAGTTGCTTTTCTATTTGTATTCCTTGCTTTACACATTTGTTCTTGTTCAGTTATTTCAGTCATGTTCAACTTCTCATGACCTCATTTAAAAGAATGTTCTTGGCAAAAATACTAGGGTGGTCTGCCATTTCCTTCTCCAACTCATTTTACAAACGAAGGAACTGAGGTAAATAGGGTGAAGGGACTTGCCCAGGATTATTCAGCTAGTAAGTGTCTGAGACCAAATTTGAACTCATGACGATGAGTCTTCTTGACTCCAGAGATGGCACTTTATCCATTGAATAGCACTTAGTAAAGGCTTTTTGGTTCCTTTATTCATTTATTCAACTCTCTAAGCCTCGGTCCTACACTTGTAAAATGAGGGGTCTGGATATGTGATCCCTGAGAACCCATCTGGCTCTAACATTATATGGAAGATATTGGAAATGTATGTGGCTGAGTACTTTAAGTCTTGTAAAAAGTAGATGAGAGAATGAACATTTTCCTGGGAATGGTTTGAGTATCGTATCGCCATTCAAAGGCAATGATCTACAATCAAACCATTCGTCAAGGATGAAAAAACATTGCCAACCCACAAAATGTTTTCCCAGCTTGCTCTATACCCAGTTAGTTAAACTTTTTGATTCTTCAGTGGGTAGTTAACCAATCTGTGGATTATCCATTCCTTTGCTTTTCTTTTTGCCCCTCATTCCTTGGTCTGTGGCCATTTTTTTCCCCTGATGATCAAGACTTTCTGTTATGGGTCAGTTGGGGAAAGAAGACACAGAACAATAGATTTTCATTGGTTTATTTAATTCAAAGTGCCCACAATGTGAAAACACTTCACTAGAGGAGATAAGAAAGACAAGTTCTGTCATTCAGTATAGTGAAAGGTTGGGGAATAGAGTGTGATTTTATCTTTTTACGAAAGCATATTCTGGTCCTCTGGTGGTAACAAAGTTTGGGATTTCTCTATGTGGTTCTGATGGGGTACCTGGGGTCTACCGTGTTTCCCTGATAATAAGACCTATCCTGAAAATAAGCCCTCCCCTTACTGTGTAAGATTCCTCTAAAATAAGCCCTCCCCTGAAAATAAGCCCTATTGAGATTGCTACTGTAGTGAAGGTGATCCCCTGCTCTACACGCTACATTACGGTACCCTCTGTATGCACCGTCCCCCCTCCCCCCCCC
>NW_027186296.1:64900785-64922733 GCF_028583685.1 Petaurus breviceps papuanus | reverse complement strand
CCCCCCCCCCCAACCACACACGGCACTCCGAGCTGCATCCAATCAGAGCTGCAGCAGTGAGCGAGTCATCCTGTTCTTCCCCAGTGATTTGCTTGCTGGTGCCATTGAGAGCAGTGCCTCGGAGGAGAGCTGAGGCAGGACAACATAAGCCCTCCCCTGAAAATAAACCCTCTGGTGTTTTTCTTTCCAAAAAAAAATAATAAGACTGTCTTATTATGGGGAAACGCTAGGTCAGACCAACTTGTGGAGCCAGTCTGTGAAGTTGTGATTTGTCCTTTCCCGCCCTTGAGATCTGCCCCTTTCCCGCCCTTGAGATCTGCCCCCTTCCCCTATCCCACATTCCACCTAGGCAACACCCTTGGACCCCTTTTGTTCTTACTTAATCTCTTCATTAAGTAATCAAGGCCAGGCCTGGCCCACACCCTCCTTTATCCTTGCCTTTTATCTCCTTAATGACCTGGCCCAAATCTTTTCTAAACTATCTATTCACATGCTCCTCTTGGTCAGCTCTGACCTTTGTCTATGCATTGAGGCCCCTCCAGTAAGGCCAGCCCTGACAATGGCAGCCCTACCCTTTAAAAGTAAAAGCATGTACCCCTCTCACTCACAGGTCCCCTAAAGGACTCTTGCCCCCTTCCAGAAGCGTAACAATAAACTTCTACAACTCTCACTCCAATTAAGCCTGAGACCTTGAATTCTTTCCAGACCATATTGCAGGTTTTCTGGTCTTGGATAAGATCAGAATATCTGCTGAACCTATTGGGATCCCCTCCCCCATCACTTCCTTTCCCTATTAGTTGTATTAGGAGTTGGGTTCACTTGACTAGATTATTATTTTGAATATCATAAATTTTTACTGTCTTTCCAGCACAAATTGCTTCTTACCTTTGGGGAGAACAATTTGCAAGACTGATCTTCATGTATAAACAAAAACTCTATCTTTCGCTGATTGTACTTAGATAACTAACTAACCTAAACACAGGAAAGTGGGTTGTAGCTATAAGGATGTTCAGTTTAGAGGCTTATTCCATCATCAGGGCAAGTGGCTTCCCTCTAATTATCCTCCCAGAACAGAAAACTGATTTCATACAATCTAATTAGGCACTCAGAGAAAATAACCTCATTAGGAGGACAATGTGAAGGAGAGGCATTACTGCTCACGGTTTTGAAAATAATAAATAGCCTTTATGGAATGTTAGAGCTGGAAGGGACCTTAGAGATCCTTTAAGCCAGGGGTTCTTAACCATACAGTGGAAAGAGCCCCGCACTTGGAGCCATAAGACCTGAGTTCAAATCCTGAACTTGTCATGTATTATCTTATGTGATCTCTAGCAAGTGATCTAAACTGCCTGGGCCTCAGCTACACTATCTATAAAATGAGGAGATTGGATTAGAGAACCTATGACCCTATGATCCACGAGGGCCTTTAGGACAGGAGATGGGCCTTCAGGTGGGGCAATTACACATGGAGAATGAAAAAGTTTGGTTGGAAGGGTTCTCGACAGTTATTTAATCCAGTCTTCACCCAAACAAGAATGTCCCCTATACATCCCCATCCAGTGGTCATCCAGTCTCCATTCTGAGGAAAGAGGAGCAGTGCACCACTTGCTAAGAGAGCACACCCCATTTTTGGTAGCTGTAATATTTAGGAAGTTGTTTCTTATATTATCCAAAATCTACTTCTCTGCTGCTTTTGCTTATTTTTCTTAGTTCTTACCTCTGGGGCTGGGCAGATCAAGTTAAATCCCCCTTACAGATGCTCAAATATTAGACATTCTCTCCTAAACGGTTTCTTTTTCAAGTTAGAAACCCCTTTTTGTTGTTTTTCAATTGTTTCTGTTGTATCCCACTCTTTGTGACCCCGTTTGGGGTTCTCTTGGCCAATATAGGGGTGGTTTGCCATTTCCTTCTCTGGCTCATTTTATAGATGAGGAAATTGAGGTAAATAGGGTTAAGTAACTTGCCCAGGGTCGAGATTTACCAACTTTCTTCTATCTGACTCTTCTAAATACTGTGGCTAGTTGTAGGCTTCAAGTAAAGTCAATCAAATCAACAAATATTTATTAAGAGCTTACAATGTGCTAAGCATAATACCAAGTACTAGGAACATGAATACAAGAAAAATGATACTCCCTGACCTCGAGGAGCTTACAGTCTAACGCAGGAAAACAACATGGTGTGAGCACAAGCAAGTTGGGATTTTTGTTGTTTTTTTTCTACTTGTTCTTGGAGTTCAGTTTCCCAGGCTCAGGCTGAATTGTAAATATCCTTTGAATTCTGATAATTCACAGCTGTGCTGAGTCAAGTAGGGTTTGTGCCTTCCGGTTCTGAACCAATCAGGGGTGGAGTCTTTGTTACATATTCTGGGAAGTTAGAATTTTGCTTTGGGGGTTTGCTCTAGGGAAGGATCTCTTGATTTCCTGGTTGAAACACTGAGTGGTTGTATGATCAGACTGCTTCAACCTCTGTGCTCCCTCCATGCAATGGTATATGTAAGGAATGTTGCTTTACTCAGATGGTGAGAAGCCTGTCTGTTGGTCTCTGTGCTAATTTTTCTGCTTGTATTTTCTCCAAGTTAAGGGTGCTGACCTTTCCTGGGAACTAGTGAATGTCATTAGAAGTAGGATTGTTAACCCCTTTAAAACTATCTTTTCTGTAGCAAAGCAGATCAAAGAACCTGGCCATTAGACCATCCTGGGTATGTTAGGGTGCTTGCTGTTACACATGGCCAAAGAGCAGATGCAGTCAGTTCCCTTTAGGCCTCAGTTATTTCCTGAAGCCATAAAAGAACATATTCAGGAGGAATATCCAGCCATCATTGCATCAAGTCATGATTCCATGCTCTTCTACCTCTGAACCCATTCATCTGATGTTTTATCTTTCAATATTATCTTCTACCAAGCCTCAATACAAATCCTCTACTACTTCTCTGTTCATTGTTCCTCTAAGATGCTTTTTTAATATTCCTAGCCCAGGTTTTTGTTTACTCTCCTACTAGGAATGCCTTCTTCCCTCTTCTCCAAGTACTCAAATGCTGCTTAAACTCTAAGGTGTGGTTCAAGGCCCAATTCCTCCTAGAAGTCTTATTGGAATATCTTAACTTACAGTGATTTCTCCTACCTTAGAACTTTATTAGATAAAGATTTATTGTTTTCACCACTCATTTGGTATTTAGCATATACTCTCTTATATTCATGGCATTTAATATGTCTGCCCTGGGACTGAGCTGTCCTGATTGGCGAGAGGGTACAAACTTACCTAACCTACCATATCTAGCCAGTCTTATGGACATCTTGCCATCTGCTGTACTATAAGAGTGTATTCTCTTCTTCCCACATAATCTCTCTCTCTCTGGAAACATTAATCAAATTAATAATACCAATGTTTGTAGAAAGAATATGACAACAATTGATTACTGTATGAATCCACTCACCATTCCTGAGTCTCACCAAACCAAAAGTCCCCTTCTCCCTTATATATGTCATCTTCTCCTGTCAGTCATATTCAACTCTTCCTGACCCCATTTGGATTTTTCTTGGCAAAGATACAGGAGTGCTTTGCCATTTCCTTCTCCAGCTCATTTTACAGAGGAGGTAACTGAAGCAAACAGGATTAAGTGACTTGCCCAGGGTCACACAGCCAGTAAGTGTCAAAAGCCAGATTTGAACTCATGAAAATGAGTCTTCCTTGAGAACAGACTATCACTTTTGCATCTGTATCTCTAGCACCTTCCTTGCATATAGTAGGTACTTAATAAATGCTTTTAAGTTAATTCATCCATTCATTCACAGAATTGGGAAGGGTCTAAGAGGAGAAGATCTAATCATTCCCCTAATTTCATACATGTATTGTTTAGGCCTTCATGTGTTATGTCTTACCTCCACAGCTATATCAAAGTGTCCCAAGAACAAAAATTGTATCATCCTTCTTTGCATCTCCCATGTCAACTAGGACACAGAGATGTTCAATAAATATTATACTAAATAAAAGGATTCAGATATCCCTTGAGTGTAATCACATTCACTGTAGTATAACTGTATGACAAAAGTCTAATGTAAGCTACCATGTTTCCCCGATAATAAGACACTGTCTTATTATTTTTTTTGGACAGAAAAACACCAGAGGGCTTATTTTCAGGGGAGGGCTTATTTTAATGAACATTGACAGCAATGACATGTGACTCCTCTACAATTGCTTTCTTATACTCAACAGTATAGCTCTTCCTTTTTGTACTCATGTCTGGGGGTCAAAACAGACAGAATAATAAAATTATGACCATCAGTCCTTCTTTTCACTCCATCGTGCCCCCTGAGTTCTTCTTTTTTCCTCCATCATACCCCCTCACTCCCACTTACATACCGGGTTTTTATGTTGTCCTGCCTCAGCTCTCCTCTGCGGCACTGCTCTCAATGGCACCAGCAAGCAAATCACTGGGGAAGAACAGGATGATGCACTCACTGCTGCAGCTCTGATTGGATGCAGCTGGGACGAGGCGTGTGTTTGGGGGGGGGGGGGACGGTGCATACAGAGGGGACCGTAATGTAGCGTGTAGAGCAGGGGATCACCTTCACTACAGTAGCAATCTCAATAGGGCTTATTTTCAGGGGAGGGCTTATTTTAGAGGAATCTTACACAGTAAGGGGAGGGCTTATTTTCGGGATAGGTCTTATTAGCGGGGAACCACGGTAGTTGGGCATCAAAGGGAATCTTTGTCTTATCCAAATTCTGTCCATTCTATCTACGTAGCATGTTTCCCATACATTATCTTCTCTCCATTCTTACAGCCACTACTCTAGTTTATGCCCACATCCCTTCTCAGCTAAACTACTTTACTATTTGGACTCCCTGCCTCCAGTCTCTTTTCTCCAATTCATTCTCCCCACGTAGCTTCTAAGATAAGATTCACAAAGCACAGATCTGCCTTTCGCTCTCCCCTACACAAAAACCTTCAATGGCTCCCCATCACCTTTGGGATTAAATACAAACTCTTCAGTCTTTAAACTTCTTCGAGATCTGACTCCTATGGACTTTGCCAGCTTTATTTCATGTTGCCTCACTCAGGCTATATTCCAACTAAATTGATCTACAAACAAACTCAGAATTTCATCTCTCATCTTGGAGTGTGCTCCTTCCCCATCTCAACCTTGCAGAAGCCTTTCCTTTTTCCTTGAAGGCACAGTTTAGGGGCACTGTGAAACCTTTCCTGGAAAATCCCTCACTTGTTCTCTTTTCCCTCTTAAAGTAACCTTATATTTATTTGTGTTGTCGACCTGGAAGTTTGGTTTAAAAAGGCAATAGGCCAGGTGGCATATATAAATTCATATTGTTTATTCCTTTAAAGCTAGCAGACATGTAATGGAGTCAGAACTTTAATTCTGACTGTCCGATAAAAAGAATGAGAAGTCTTAAATACATTTTAGAACAATCCCAACCCAGGATGTCTATCTACGTCACTCAAATTTATGATCTCCATATGTGTTTAACCAAAGCATGAGAAAGGAATTTTCTTAATTGAATAGGTTGTAAATACAATAAGATAATAGAGTTGACAAAGTGCCAGTTGAAATTATAATCCAGGATTTTTTCACGCCTGTTACAGCCAAGGAATAGTGTTTTCCCATCGTGCTGGCCGCCCTCTCCTCGCCCTGCGCTCGGCTCGCTGCGACCCTACCCCTGACGCCCACCTTGGCGTTCTAGAGGTGATACCATAGTGCCTGCGGCAGCATCGGCCTTTGGAGCCCCAACCTCCAGCGCCGAAGCCATGGCGCTTTTCCAGGCATCTAGCAACAGCACTGCTGTCACCCACTACAACAACGCCCGCAACTCCTCCGCCTTCCTCCGCCCGCCCCGCGCCCCGAAGCATGACGGAGATGAGCTTCCTGAACAGCGACTAGCTGTGGGGGGACTTGCTGTCCCCCTTCGGCCAGCCGGGCTCGGAGGGCTGAGGAGGGCCTGAGACCACTCGATTACTACCTGGAGGACGCCTAGCCCTTCAAGCCGCATGGGCTCCCCGGCGAGCCCGCCAAGGCCTCCTCTTCCGAGTGGCTGGCTGTGGATGGCTGGGTCAACACCGCCGCAGACTGCGGCCAGGAGGATGCCTTCTCAGGCATGTACTGGATGGTGGAGAAAATGGATCTGAAGGAGTTCGATTTCGATGCCTTACTGGGCATGGATGACCTGGAATCCACCTGCTCTGACCTCATTGCCACGTTGGAAGACATGTGTGATCTGTTCGACCCCTTGGCCGCTAATAACAAAGAGTCCCCTTCAACAGTAAATTCAATTGGCCGTTTCCCTGAAACTCTGCTTGGACCCGACCCCCATCACGCCCCTCACCTCCCATCAGTCTTTTCCCTTTTCTCTAAGGGCCCTGACCTCCACACCAGACCTTTCTTTTAGTTTAGAGCTAGGTAGTGAAGTGGATGTCTTGGAAGGAGACAGAAAACCAGGAGCTGCTTATGGGTTGATGCCCAGGGACATCAAGGAGGAAGAAGCCCCCTCAGATAATGATAGTGGAATTGGAATCTGTAGGAGCCCCAAGTCCTACCTGTGCTCTCCCCAGCACAGCCCCTTCACTTCCACAGCTTCTCTGACTGAGAGCCAGCTCTCTGCCTGCCCCAAACCTTATGACCGTCCCCTTGAGGACAAGAAAGAGAAAAAGGTAGATAAAAAGCTAAAGAAAATGGAACAGAACAAAACTGCTGCCACACATTATAGGCAGAAAAAGTGTGCAGAACAGGAAGCCTTATCTGGGGAGTGCAGAGAACAAGAACAAAAGACGAAGCTTTGAAGGAGAAGGCAGATGCCCTATTTGAAGGACTTGATAGAAGAGGTCCAGAAAGCCAAGGAAAAGAGGAAAAGTCCCTAAGCTGTTGGGTAGTAAGATGTTTTTGTTTGTGTATATATGGGAGTCTTGTGCTGTCTTGTTCAATAAATTATTTTGTAGTAAAAGTGCAAAAAAAAAAAAAGAAATTATAATCCAGGCTGTTTCTTTTACCATCAACATGACATAACATAGTATATGTCCATAAAATATTAAGGTAAGAAAAGAACTATTCAGGGTAGTATCTGGTCAAGGTGCTTTGCCTTTGCTAGTCGTTAACAGAAGAATGCTCTGATCAGCTTCATCAGGCCTTGTGTTGACACAGGAAGGGGCATTTTGAGTTCACTCAAAGAGCAAGGCATATCTATTATGCCAGAGCATTGCAAAGTATTATAGTAGATTAAGCTCAGAGTGGGTCCCAATGCCTTTCTCGATTAGTCAATCCAGGTTTTAGGCCTTTATCAGATCTTGAGGGTTCAAAATGGTTTGGGGAGAAGTCTGTAGCTCACAGGGTGTAATTATCTAATAAAATAGAATCTGCTTGAAGGCAAGAACTGTTTCATTTTTTATCCCCAGAGACTATTACTAGCATGTAATAGGTGTTTAATAAATATTAAAATGAAATTAATCTCATAAGATGAGGGTTATGACTGGGCTGTTGTGTTTTGTTTTTCTTTTAGAATGTTATTGGATGGGAAAGGGGAGAGCAATCAGGGCTAAGTGACTTGGCCAGGGTCACACAGCTAATATCTGAGGCTGAATTTGAACTCAGGTCCTCCTGACCTGGGGGTTGATGCTCTATCCACTGTACTACCTAGCTGCTACTAGAGTGCGTGTGTGTGTTTAAATGTTTGGTAGTCATAATGAATCTATTCAGTTAAGGTTCTGATTAAAATCATAGAATGTTCGAGCTAGGAGGGATCTCAGATCAATTATCTTGATCAACCACTCACTTCATATATGGTCAGGTTGCTTCTGACAGCACTGCTTGTCTTTGGGCGAAGCAACATGCTGAAGGAACACCAAAGTTGGAGACAAGGGGACCTGGTTCAAATCCTACCTCTCACACTTATAGGCTTATTTCTAGTGTCTCCTCTGGATACTACCTTTGGATGTAGATCATGTGATGTCTCCTCCATTAGAGTGGAAGCTCCTTAAGGGCTGAGACTGTCTTTTTATCTTTCTTTGTATTCCTTTGTATTCCAGCATAGTGCCTGGCACATAGTAAATTTGATAAACTACAGTGGTTCTCCAGGATCAAATACAAAATCCTCTGTTTAGCGTCCAAAGCCCTTCACCCGGTAAACCTAGCCCCCTCACCACATGCTGCTCAATCCAGTGATACCTCCTGGCTATTCCATGAATAAGGCTCCATCTCTTGGCTCCACGTATTTTCTCTGGCTGTCTCCCATGCCTGTAATGCTCTCCTTCCTGTCCGCTTACTGACTTCCCAGGCTTCCTTTTGTTGTGCCTGATTTTCCCCACCCACCTCAAGGAGGTGAGCGGACTGCTGGGTCAGCTCCGCCCTTCCCCACTGTGTCTCCGCCCTTTCCCATTCAGCTCACCAGCATAGAAGTGGGTAGGCTGGGTCAGGTGGGGGAATTTCAAGGTGTGTACTGACCAATCACTGCTTACGTAATACCTGGCTGTTGGCGCTTGGGCCCCCTTTATAAGCTGAGGTTTTACCTCAGATCTGGGCTGTGGCTGTTGCTGCTCCCGTGCAGTGGGAGATACGTGGCACATGGGGTGGTGCTGGCTCAGCCCATCATGTGGCCTGATCAGCCAACATAGCGTTTTAATAAAAGGTCCATTCTAAAATTATTACTTGGGTCTTGCTCGCATTAATCAAGGTATGGCACTTTAAGCTCCAACTAAAATCCTGTCTTCTCCAGAAAGCCTCCCCCAACCACTCTTAATTCCAGTGCCTTCCCTCCCTTACTTATTTCCTATTTATCCTGTGTGAAGCTTGCTTTTCCTTCAGGGCTGGGACTGTTTTTTGCTCCTTTTTGTATCTCAAGTGCTTAGTACAGTGCCTGACACAGAACAGGGACTTAATAAATATTTATTGATTGGCTGCCTGATAAGGGCAAATCACATGCTAGACCTCAGTTTCCTTATCTATACATATGAGGAAATAATAAAATAAATAAAAAGAAGGAAAATAATACTTAGAGTACCTGCCTCATAGGGCCATTGAAAAGATGAAATGAAATTATATACGTAAAGTATGCGTTAAAGGGTTGTTTAATAGTAAGCCCACATTTCTAGGTCCATGCTATCTTGGGGTAAAGGAAGAATTCAGAAGCAAGACAACAGTAGTTTTGACTTTGCTCTTCTGTTCTGGAGAATGTAAGCTCCTGGAAGGGAGGGACTATTTGGAGGTTTGGGGGGTTTTGTATCCCCAACTCCTTGGATACATGTCTTGAATAGAGAAGTCAATTAATTAATGCTGAATTAAGTTGAATTGAATTGTGACTCCGTTGTTTGGTCCATTTCCCTGACTTCTGCCCCATCTCTCTACTTTGTACCTCCTATAGTACAGAAAGTTGTGCTGATTCATTTGACTAGATAAGATGGGGTCCAGCAGTGTTAATTTTCTCTCTTAAAGTTCTGAGATGCCCCCACCCACCCTCCTTTCCTTCATCTTATGTTTTTCTCTTTTGCCTTTTTTTTGGGGGGGGGGGGGCTTCTCTTCTTTTCACGTCCAAAGCAATGGTTGGGTAGCTGGGCACGTGGTCAAGGTTAAGAGGGTAAGACTATGATTGGGTGTATAGAGGAAGAAGACCCTTTAGAGATGAACTAGAACAGACCTCTCATTTTACAAATGAGGAAACCAAGGCACAAAGAAGTGACATGGCCTGCTCAAGGCCACACAAGCCAGTGGCAGAGCTCAGATTCCCATCCCTCCTTTTTGCTGCCTCAAGACCCTGAGGAATAGCTATGCCCAGTCCTGCCCTTCAGAATACAAGCTCCTCCTTCAGCCTCAGCCCTCAGCTGCAATGTGGGGTTTGGGGTGACTGCAGCTGTGCAAACAGTGGAGAAGGCATTCCCCAGAAGTGGCTGCATCTCCATGAGGGACTAAAGGTTAAATTCTCCCCATAGGCTGCCCAGAGTCTCTGAGGCAAGGGGCACTGAAGTGCCAGTGCCTCGGCCCAGAGCTGGCCATGCTCATTACTCTGCCTATGGGTGACTCATTTGAAATCCTGGCCAATCCCATTTGGAAAGAACAGGGAGCTAGGGGAGGAGTCAGTGAGTAGGGACAGAGGACACTGTCTCTTGGTCTGAGTGGGGCTTTGTGAGTAAGCCAGGCTCAGAGTCTCAGTGGCTAACACTGTGTTTTCTTTTTCCAGCCACAATCTTTTTCCAGGGGATTATTATTAGCAGAGGCAACAATGCCCCTAATGACTCAGGGACTGACTGTGCCTGCCCAGGGAGTGTGCCAGGAAGCCAACCAGTCGTGGGGCCGGCACACACTACTCAGCAAATAATTACTTTGGAAAGGGAGCAAGGCCCAGGGAGGAGTGGCCCAGAGACCCAGGACCCCAGCGGGCTGCCTGGTGAAGTCAGAAGGCGGTTTCTGCAATCCAGGGGTCCCTTTTAAGAGCTCCAGGGGCTCTGTCTTTGGAAGAGCAGAGTCCTTCTACTCTATTTCTCTCCCTCCTCTCCTTCCTCTCCCTCTTCCCCAAACCATAACCTGACCCTTTGCCAAAGTGGTTTCCTTTTTTAGTTTTTGACAGAGCCCCCTCCTCGATCCCTGGAATAAAGTATCCCCAGATAAAATCTTAGAGCTGCTAGAGAGTTGAGAACTCATCTGCCCAATCAGAGTGCTCTACTAGTGGAAAGAACACTGAATTTGGCATCAGAAGAGATGTGAATTCCATCTCTGCTATTTATTCTCTGTGTGACTTTGGGCAAGTCACTTTCTTTGAGTCTCATCAAATAAGGGTGATGAACTCTAAGGTTCAAGGTTCTAAGGTTCAACTCTAAGATTCTACTATATAGAAATGCTAAGAACCTTCTCATTTTACCAAGAAGGAAACTGAAGCTCAGAAAGTTCCCTAACGTCACACAGCAAAAATTACAGTTTTTATTTTAAATAACTCTGTAGAGACAAAACGGTGCTCCAAATCTGAAGACAGCTTAGCTTTAGGAGTTCTAAATTGTTGTGGTAGCCGAGAGGCTAATTTGTGAGATTGGGATAAACTGAGTTTCCTTCCTTCAATTTGTTCAACATGTATTTATTAGGGATGAATTAGGTTTCCTTCCTTCAGTTTGTTTACCAACCATTTATTAAGCAAGCACCTACTATGTGCCAGATGCTGGGGACACAAAGATAAAGTCACAACAGTCCCTGCCCTCACTGAGCTTACATTCAACAAGGAGGAGGATGATAGTTCACATTTATATCATATCTTAAGGTTTACAAAACATTCCACTAACAACCAGCTTGTAAGGTAGATTATCCAAGTATCATTAGCCCCATTTGACAGATGAGGAAACAGATTCAGAGATGTTAAGTGACTCACCCAGGGCTACACAGCTAATATCAGAGCTGGAAATCTATGCAAAGTGGACACAAATCCCTGTGTGACCTTGGACAAGACATCAGCTCTGGATCTCCTGATAACTCATCTATCACACTTTCCATTGCTCATGCATATGGCTGTGGATCTGTGTAAGGGTTAACTTCAGGGCTGCTGTAAAAGGTCAATGCTATTGATTTAAAATTTTAATATTCTGATTTGCCTCAAACTTATCTAGAACATAGTAAGTATATGACAAATGTTGATTATTGTTAATCAACCCACAAACATTTATGAAACACCTACTATGTGTGGACACAAAGGTAGGGGTGTTGGGAGGCTCAGAGGAGAGAAGCACTTTGCAAAATAAAGCATGGTATGAATAGGTTGTTATTGTTAGCCTATAGCCACCAGGTCTCCAGTCTGGTGATGATTTCATTCCCTGAGCCTTCTAGTGCACTCCTGCTGAGCTCAAGCAATGTTTATAGAGCAATACAAGGGTGTACTGGTAAATATTTAACAACTGGCTAAGGGTGTGTGGTGGAAATATACTGCAGAACACAATTACAAATTTAATCTACATTATTAAAATTTTCTCCATCACTTTTTTTTTTTTATTTTACAAAAATACATTATATACACACGAGGGAGCCAGGTAGCACAGTGGACAGAATGCCAGGGAAGACTTATCTTTCTGAGTTCAAATCTGACCTCAGATACTTACTAGCTACGTGACCCTGGGCAAGTCACTTCACTCTGTTTGCCTCAGTTCCTCATCTGTAAAATAGGCTGGAGAAGGAAATGACAAACTACTCCAGTATTTTTGCTGTGACATTTTAAAAAGGTCGAGAGATGTAATTTCTGGGTGATTAATCATTTTATTAATACTACTAGCATTTTATTAATAAAAGAGGTCAGTGGCACTCTCAAATGCCAAAGAGCCCTCATGGTAGTGGGGTCAGAGTTTATATGCCCTTGGAAGAATGGGTGTTAATCAACTCTGATTGATTGACAATTAATTAGAGGTAGATTTTAACTAAGAGAAGTGGGCTCACTTCAATGAGGGACTAGGAGAGTGACATCATGTCACTCTTGGACAAAGACACTTATCTCTACACCCAGACCACCCCCAGCCTTGGGCAATCTAGACCAAGAATCTGCCTGCACCCAAACTTGCTTGAGTGGAATACAAAGAGCAGGAATTCACCTTGTATTAGATTCCTTTAAGGTTGGGTGGGGTATGACCATGTCTGAGGAGGAAGTTAGTTCAACCTTCTGAGACTGAGCTTTTAAAATGAGAACTTGAGAAAAAGAGGGAATTCTGGATCTCCCCAAATCATCAGCTATTACTAATCATTTCTCTCATTACCAAGAAAACCCTAAATGGGATCACAAAAACTGATTGAAAAAATGACTTAACACACATACACACATAACATGTGTACATAAGTACCATTATGTACATGCATATATAGAGTCACATACTCCTCCACTATGTAGGAGGCATAATCCCCCTTCCTCTTTGCCTCACCTTAATACCTGGGGAAGGGAAGAGGATTGGTTTCATAACATAGCTAAGTTTCCTGGAGAATACTGTCACTTTCTTAAGTCTAGACCAGGAGTCAGCAAAGTATGGTCTACAAGCCAGATTTAGTATTATCTTGTTTTTGTATGCCTGTGAGCTGAGAATGGCTTTTACATGTCTAAATAAAGTTTTATTGTATTTAAAAATATAAAAACCATGCTTAACTCACAGCTGAGCAAAAACAGATGTTGAACCAGATTTGGGCCTCCAGACATTATTTGTTGACACCCTCCCCCACAACAGAGGACATGAAAATCAACAAAAGAGTAAAATTAAGCCCTGATTTGTAGCTGGCTGATTTCAGAGTTGTAAATGGTCACATTAAAAATTTAACAGTCAGATAGAAGCTGGTTCCAGGAAACTCCTGTCAAAGGCAAAAAAGAAAAGGAATGAAAAAGAAACAATCCCTGTTCTCAAGGAGTTTACATTCTATCAAGGAGACAACATGGGCCTATATAAATGTAAGCTCTGTATTGAGAACTTTCTACCTCAGCTGTGTTCTTTTTAAATTTCCCAAGAGCTAATGCTGCTTTTCACCAAGGCCTGTCCACATCTCCTGCAGCCTATGAACTACAACCTGGAAAAAATGATTGACTAGGCTCTACCTAGAATGTCCCGGGCTTCATTGTCATGCCAATTCATTCCCAGCACCCTGCCCTCTAACTCCAGTAGATGTACCAGGAGCAACCTCAGAATGGAACCTGAGACATCAGTCATAAAAATTTCCTCTTTGAGTGGTTTTCAGATTGATGAAGAGCCCAAGTGAAGACATCTGAGCCCGGTGTGTTTGAGAGATGGCTGGGGGGAGAAGGGAGGGAGGAGGGAGGGAAGCAGGAACTAGAAGTGAGACAGAGGCCAGGGATGATACAGTTTACAGTAAAGTGGTAGATTCAGAAGGAAACATGACCCAGCCTTCCATGTCTCTCTTCCAAAAGGCCTCATGTTATAATGGCCCCTGTGTGCCTGGTGCCAAAAGAGTTGGAAAAATGAACCTTTGAAACAGAGAGCAAGGAGTTCACTGCTTCTCACTCTGCGGCATTGCACAAACGGGAGATTGAACACTCAAAACAATGTTTCTGGAGAAGCAACATGGTATCTCTACCCAGTATTCTGTGTGTGTGTGTGTGTGTGTGTGTGTGTGTGTGTGTGTTAGCATGGGGTACTGAATTAAGATTTAGATTTAATAACTCTGGGTAAAAACGGTGCATTTGCATAAAATTCCACTCTGGACTGGGTCCAGGCCCAAGCCGATACGTTTTCCCTTTACCCCAAAAGAATTTGAGTCCTATTTGTCCATAGGCCCTGGGAAAGTTCCCCACCTAGAATTCTCCCTTGAATGGCTTTTTCATGCCCAAATCTGTTACCCTTAACCTAGCCTAGCCTTCCACATTCTGTTACTTCCGGATTGCCTCCAGCTGCTTCCTACCCATGATCCCATCAAAATCCCATTCTCTTGGTTCCTGAGAATCTGACCTCTAGTCACCCCAGTCTCATCAAGATCCTCCGTAGGCCCCTCCTCTAGTCACCCCCACACTACTAGACCACCCCTAGATTCCTCCCACAGTCTTTCTGTATATAAGATCCATTTTGCCTCCATGAAGGTGCTCAAATTCTATCCAGCCTGACAAAGGCTCAGATTCTACCTGGAATTCTCAGGCCCCTCAAGAGTCTACCCAATATGGCAAATCTTTAATAAGCTTTGCTTTTCTTTGACTGAGAGAAGGCTTGAGTCTAATTCATTCAGGCAGGACTGGGAGTGTCAGTATTTTGGGGTCCCAGCCACCCCTAGACCTCAACATTTTAAACCTCAACATCCTTGATGGAGAAAAGGATATCTCAACCATGTATGGCTATTAAGAGTCATAATTGCCAGAGTGCTTGAGAGAGGAAAATCATTCTTCCTTTCTTCTGTGAAGGAACATAGTAGTTCCAGACACCAGGAGAGAAAGAAAAGACATTGGAAAGCTGACAGGGAAAGCTAGAACCTCACTATGTCCCTGATTTTCAGCTCACCTCCTTAGAAACTTCAGGGAACTTATCCTTGGGAAAGATCAGAGACTCTGTCTTATTTGACATGTGATATCTTTCTCCTTGTGGGATAGCTAATTCTCTCTTTGTATTATCTCATATGATCTATGTATCTTTGATATCTTTTATCATTTGCTTAAATAAATCTTATTTAAATAAACTTAAGTTATTTGCTTAAATATTTCCTTACTAAAAAAAAAGATTTAGATTATATTTAGATCTGGATGGGACCTTAGAGATTATCTAGTATATGATGTCAAACTCAAATAGAACCAGGGCCACTAAGCCACACTTAAGGATCCCTGTTGGCTCCATATTGACTTAGAAAACCACATAAGAACATTATCTATGTTTTATTGTATTATTTATTTTGCAAAATATTTCCCAATTATATTTTAATATGGTTTGGGTCACACTTGAGAGAGCATGCAGATGGCATCTCAACTCTAGCCCAATCCCCTCATTTTACAGACAAGGAAACTGAAATGCAAAGTAACTTGTCCAAGTTTATAAAGAGGTAGCACAGCTGGGCAGCTAGGTAGTGGCAGTGGATAAAGTATAGGACCTGGAGTCAGAAAGACTCATTGTACTGAGTTCAAATCTAGCCTCAGACAGGTACTAATAGCGTGACCCTGGGCAAGTCATTTAACCCTCTTTGTCTCTGTTTCCTCATCTGTAAAATGAGCTGGAAAAGGGAGTGGTAAACTACTCCAGGATCTCTACCAGGAAAACCTCAATTGGGGTCATGAAGAGTTGGACATGACTGAAATGACTGAACAACAACAAAACAGCACAGTTGGTATTAAGAAGCAGGCCCTTTGATTACAAATCTAGTGTTCTTTCTGCCAAAAACAAAAGAGGAAGCTGTGGAGACAGTTTGGTCCTTGATAGAAAAAAAAATGAATGGTTGAAGAGGATTGAGTTTTCTGGATGTTGGGGATCATCCAGGGTAAGAATGGGGTACCAATAGGGGACAGCATCTTCTTAGAATTATAGAAAAATTATAGAATCATAAAATCTCAAGGGTTGGAAAGGATGTCAGAGACCACCTGGGCTTCTACTTATTTTTGTGTTGTTTCTCCTGATAGAACACAGACTCTCTGAGAGAAGACTATGGCTTATTTTTGTCTTTGTATCCCTAGGGTCTAATACAGTACTTGATTCAAGTGCTTAATAAATGTAATAAATTCTTGTTGATTGATTGACTCACCTCCTTTATTTTACAAAAGAGGTTAAGTGTGTCAAATAGTCATTCAAATAATTAGTACCAGAGTTAAGACTAAAACCTGAATCTAGTGACTCTATATTTAGTGCTTTTTCTAGTATATCTGATAAAAGTTTACCTGGGTTAGGGGTCTAGAGACAGCTTGTTTATGGACTTTCTGTATTACCATGGAAAAGGTACTTCTCTATTCTGTGTGCAACAATTTTCCTTATCTGTAAAATAGGGAGGGAACAAAATGGTTTTGTCATACATTATTCTGTGTACTCTGGATGCTCTTCTCTTGTTCAAGCTTTGGGGAATCTGGCTTAAATTATGTCACCCTTCCCTTTATTTCCACCTGCTTTGTGGGAGTGTTTTTCTCTCTTGGATTCCTACAGTTTGGATTGCTTCTTTTATTCCCCCTTCCTAATTACTCAGATCACTTTGGGCCCTGGGAAACCTCTACTACCCTTCTTCCATTTCATTGGCTATAAATAAATTTTCCTTTCATAAAATGTATTTCCCCAGTCACACCAATTTTCAAAACCCCACAGTGACTTTCCAAAAACACAAATTGCTTGCATGTCTCTCCAAGCCTTGAGCTCTCCCAGACATCTCTGCTCCTGCATACATTTCACTTTCTACTTCTTAAGGTTCTAACTACAACAGCTTTAGTATTCTCAATCTTTTTGAGAATCAATCTTTCCTTTGGTGCACTCAAAGCAATTTCGATGGGGAATCAGAAGTAGTATTATGTCCAGATGATAGACAGAGAAACTGAGACACAAATCTAGTATCAAATTCCCCCTTGTTAAAGACTAGTGAATTGTGTCGTGCTCTTGGTCATTCTCATTAAGTGAGTCCATAACACTGGACAGGGAGACCTGTGTTTAAGTCCTAGCTTCCTCACTTGCTATGTTACTATGGATCAACTTTTCCATCTGCAAAATGGGACAAAAGTCTGTGTTTTAAGTGGTGGGGATATCCCCACCACCACCAGTGAAGTTAACTGCCCCCTGTGACTTTTGAGAATTGCTGAGGGTCAAAAAATAAATTGTTTTGTTACCATGATGAAGAATCAGAGAAGCATTTTAGTAGAATGGAGCAAAAATTGGAGCCCACATGGAAAATGTGCCATGTTTCACCTCTACAGATACCTGCTTCTCTTGCTACAGTCAGACAAATGATGATTGAAATTTTAGGCATGGAAGTACAAGGGGAAATCTGAAAACTCTCTGAAAGTGGAGAGGTCTAAAGTAGGTCCCCATCCCATAATCAATGGTAATGTTCCATTTCTATCACAATAGCCCGGCCATGGGTCATAGCTCCCTGTTCCTGGGACTTTTGATGACCATGATTACAAGAGAATTTCTGCCAGTTTGTCTTGTGAGTCTTGTGAGTATGTGCTGAGGCCAAAGACCCTGTGGAGACACAATCATACTTACGGTAATATCTGCCAACTACCTTTATCCCTGGGCAGCAATTAATGCTGAATTTTTTCATGGACCTGACCTCTTCGTAGGGCACAAAGTCTTCTTAGCAGTACAGCATAAATAAAATGGCTCCTTTCTTTTCCTGTGCTGGTGTTCTGTGACCCTCTGTAACAGAGGGAGATTTTATGGTTTGATGACTTATCTTTCATATAATTTCCAATCAGAGCCCCCAGTTTAGTTCATGTATTTGGACTGTATTATTCATAACCCTACAGGTAAAGATGCACCTTTCCACAGCTTGTCAATACAGAATACATAAATAGTGTCTCTCATACTACACTTCCTACCATCCAGTGACTAAGTACTCCACTTCTCATGCTGGAGTTTTGTTATAACAACTTGGTCCGCTATCTCCTTTTGTGTCAAATGTGGCTTGCCCACTCAGATCTTCTCTGCATTTACTACACTCAGCTCTCTGGGTCAGTGACTACTTGGAGAATTAGAGCCTATCAAAGCTGATTTGCAGGGTACCTTATGATCAGTTAAGGCGCTATGCCAATAATATAGACATGTTCATAAATACCCAGAGATCCCTTGGGCATAGAGGAACAATTCTAGTCATCCTCCTGTAATCTACATTCCAGGAGATCTTCCTAGAAATTGATGGAAGTGAGGCTTCCATAACGGAGGTATGTTCTCCCATGGTCTAAAAGCTAGAACTGCCCTGCTCACTCAATATCTACTAAGTGTCTTTCAGTACCCTGGGACAAATTCCATATCAGGATAATGAAATAATTGTCAAATGTGATTGCTAGGTTACTGTCAATGATCTTTGAAAGATCAGGAAGAATTGGAGAGCTGCCATAGGACTGAATAAGGGCAAATGTCCCCATTTACTTGAAAAGAGAGGAAAGTGGGTTTGCAAGCTAAAGAAATGCCAGTGAGTTTGCCTTTAATTCTTAGCAAAATTTTGGAAAATACAGTTAAAGGAATGATAAATAAGCACCCAGAAATAGAAGCGATGGTTGTAATGAAATAGCATGGCTTCATTGAAGACAGGATCATATAAGGCTAAGCCCATTATTCTTTTCTCAGAGTTATTAGACTGGCAGATCAGGTAAATGCTATAAAGATAATTAGTCTAGATTTTAGCAAATTTCTGACAAAGTCTTTTATATTATTTTCATGGAAGAGATAGAAAGATGTGGGCAAGCAACTAAATAGTTAAATGAATTTGGAACTGGCTCAATGACCAGACCTAAGAGTAGTCATTGGGCAACTAGGTAGCACAGTAGATAGAGTGCAGGGTCTAGAGTCAGGAAGACTCATATTCCCGAGTTAAAATCTGGCCTCATACATTTACTAGCCATGTGTCCCTGAGCAAGTCACTTACCCCTGTTTGCATTGGTTTCTCTACTTGTAAAATGAACTGGAGAAGGAAATGACAAGTCACTCCAGTATCATTGCCAAGAAAAACCCAAAGGGTCACAAAGAGTCCAATACAAATGAAATGACTGAACAAGAAAAAAGAGTAGTCATTAATAGTTATGACATTTTAGAAGGCAGTCTTTAGTGAAGTGCCCCAGATAGTAATCCTTCGTCCTATGCTGCTAAATATTTTTATAAATCATTTGGGAACAGATATAGATGTCAATGCTTTTAAAATTGTGACATGACATGAAGCTAGGAGGTATAGTTAATATGTTGGTTGACAGAGTCAGGATCTAAAGAGCTCTAGATATGGTACTGAATCAAATAAGATGATATTTACTAGGGATAGATATAAAATCATATACACACATGTACAGAGAGAGAGATTTAGTACATATGTATCTATATGTGAGTGTGTGTATATATACCGTGTTTCCCCGATAATAAGACACTGTCTTATTAATTTTTTGGACAGAAAAACACCAGAGGGCTTATTTTCAGGGGAGGGCTTATTTTAATGAACATTGACAGCAATTTTAATAAACAGGTAAATGTGAACAAAAAAATGTACCTTTATTCAATAATGAATTCAATAAAGAACAGGATGACGTGCTCACTGCTGCAGCTCTGATTGGATGCAGCTCGGAGCGCGGTGTGCGTTTCATGGGGGGGGACGGTGCATACAGAGGATACCGTAATGTAGCGTGTAGCACAGGGGATCACCTTCACTACAGTAGCAATCTCAATAGGGCTTATTTTCGGGGGAGGGCTTATTTTAGAGGAATCTTACACAGTAAGGGGAGGGCTTATTTTCGGGATAGGTCTTATTATTGGGGAAACACGATATATATATGTATATATATATATGTATGCACACACACATATATTTAAATCAACTTCACAGTGTAAGATGGGTAGGATATTTCTAGACAGTCATTCATCTCAAAAATAATAAAAGAGAACTGCAGGCTCAATGAGAGTTATCATTATAGTAACCAGAAAAGTAAATTTGATCTCTGGCTGCACTGAGAGGCATGACACTAGGGAACAGTAGGCCTGCTGTGTTCTGTCCAATGTGCAATTCTGGCCATCACATTTTATGCTGGTAAGGTAGAGAACATCCATAGGAGAGCAACCAGGATGATGAAGGGTCTTCAGATCATGTCATATAGAGAGGTTGAAGAGACTGGAAACATATAACCTTAAGAGAATAAGAACTACAGGGGGCCCAATAACTGCCTTCAGATATCTGAAATGCTAAAAGGTGAAAGAGGGATTAGGCTTGCCCCGTTTGGTCCCACAATTGGAAGTTATAGACAGGTAGATAATGACTTAATGTAAGGAAAAGCTTCTAAAGAATTGAAACTCTCTACATGTGCGGAATGGAGGGCCTCAGAATGCAGAAAAGAATAATTTCTCTTTCACTGGGGGTCTTTTAGCTGAATGACCATTTTTTCGAGTATGCTGAAGAGCAACTTCTTATTTGGAAGAGCTACTTGAGCCCCTTTTTAATGCTGAGTGAACCCCAAAATTAAGCTGTCTGGGAGCATTCTCCAACCAGACATTATCTTGATTAATGGCATTTCTCTGTTGTTGCTTTATGGACACTGTCCTGTTATGGATGGCCACTCTCTTGTTAAGACATTCACTTGTTTATGGCTGACAGAAATAGGCACTTTCTCGTTCTATGGGAACTGTAATTTTGGCTGAAAAAGGACACAGGCATCCTGAGTAAGGGGAAAGGGAGGAAGGATGGATTTATGATCTGTGAGGTCTAATCCCAAGGTGAACTTATTTCCAAATGAACTCCCGTGCATAGACACATGCGCTTTGAGAGAAATAAACAAACGCATACAACCTAATTTTGTTTGTCTTTTTTAAAAGGCCTCTTTAAAGTTGACATTTTCAAATGTGGTTTGGAATAAATGCCTCTAACATTGCTTCTGTTTCTAAGATTCTGCGATTCATTTATGATGACTTGTTGGGAACATTGAGGAGGGTATTCTGCATAAGGTGGTATGTTGGACAAGATGACCCCAGAGGTCTTTCTAACCTCTGAGATTCTGTGACTCTTTATCATATTTCTTATTATTCACTTTAGTTCTCAAGTACATGACACACCCTTCATTGTTCCTGAACAATCTAAGTATGATGAACCAATTGGTCCTGTCCATCAGCACTAATAGTACCTGAGCAAGAAATACATACAGTGATCAGGATATCAGTCTACTCACCAAGGTGATTGTGCCACACTCTAGTACCTAACAGAAAGACCGGAGCTTGGGGCTCACATGGGAGACAGCATACAATATGTATTACCATTGTTGAGAAAGTCCATCTGTCAATGCAATACCACCAAATCACAGTCAGGAAATCCCAGGAGGCATACTGGGGGAAGGATGATGTCTGAGTGCACAGCTTCATCAGTTAGAAGATCAAGGTTCATCTGTCAAACTGTGACCATACCATGTCAAAACAAGATGGGGGTGGGGAAAATGTGCCACTGCCATAAAAGGGTGATGCCTTAGGGAGGTAGCCCAAATCAATAAAAAGTAATTTTTATTCACTGATTCCCCTGGCATTATGTCTCTCAATTTCCATACAGACTTCCTTGACTTGAATCCTTCACTCTGATTTGGGCTTCCCCATTTCTGCCTCACTCCTTGAACTTTGACATTCCTGAGTGTAAGGGGGAAGGATCTCTTCTGCCCTGATTATGCCAGTTGTAGGGTGGCATGCTCTCCAAGATAATACTGAGATACCATACAAACACAGGGGCAGAAAAACACACAGACTGACAGCTGTGAGATAGTGGCCCCAATTTAAAAAGTTACTTATTCTAGTTTGCCTTACTATATGTCTCCAGAGGCCATGCGCTCTCTCTCTCTCTCTCTCTCTCTCTCTCTCTCTCTCTACCTCTC
>NW_027186296.1:64865971-64900685 GCF_028583685.1 Petaurus breviceps papuanus | reverse complement strand
CTCTCTCTCTCTCTCTCTCTCTCTCTCTCTCTCTCTCTCTTTCTCTCACAGACACACACACCATAAGAAATTATTACTTTATAAATTGCACTTGTCTTTTTTCTTGCATATTCTGATCTGATACTTGCTTTGCTAATTATATCTCAATCAGCCCTCCCCATGTAACCCATTTCACTTGCAAGTCATGGCATCATCCTTCAAACTTCAGGGTTCTCTTCAAGAATGAAGGACAAACCACACAAACCAAATAATATTCACTTCACTGAGTTTTTCCTTTTTTGCTTCTCTCTAGCCACTCTGATGTGCACAATTAGAAGGGGAGAGAAAGAGAAGAAAAACTCTTCCTGTTCTCTCAAAAAGCCTTCCTAGTCACCTCCATCTTTTACCTAGAGGTTATTTGTTCTTTATCCTGTGATATAGAGGACAATTGCCATTTCGAGGTCTGAAAGTTCTCCTGTTTACCTACTCTACAAATATTCAATTAAGCAACACAAGCAATCAACAGCATGGAAGCCTATCAAGGTACAAGTCAATGTGCATTTCCCAGGAACCCCCTACTCATGGAGCTCAGGTCACCGCTCCCACATTCATTTGTATGTGGATAGTCAACCTGTGATTCCCCTGGAAAATATGCCACCTCTTCCTTAGGTCTGAGAATGGCTAGGATTTCCCCTGTGCAGGCCAATGTTCCCCAACCTGTTCTTTCAATGCCAAATATAAGGGGCAGGATCTGTTCTGCCCTAAATGTGTCAGTAGCATACCCTCCAAGAGAATACTGAGATACCAAAGATAGGGGGGCCCATGCCAGCTTGGTTATTAATATGCTTTATTAGGGTTAATTGGGGGAGTTTACTCACAAGAAGCCCAGTCCTTGGCAGCAGGTGCACAGAATTGTGAATCCCTGCACTAACACTAAGTCAGACCAGGTATTATATAGAAACTGAACAAAGAAAGTGCAGTGCCAGGGATGGCCCAGGGGGGATATGCAAGCTCACCAAAGGGATAGCCGGAGCTTCTTTTGCTGTTAATATTTACTCAAGGGAGTTTATATTCTCTGTGGAGTCACAGGTCCCATTCCCAGGCTCTGGCTACCATCATACACTGAGAAGCTCCAATTCTTCAGATGGCCTAGACTATTGTTTATGTTCTCTCTTGGATCCTGAATTTAACTCTGCCCCTCCATTCCCTGGGCTGGTGTATGCCTTAATGCCCGGCACATTTTCAGTTCCCTCTGGGAGGATATTACTTGGCTTTCTGTGTTGGTCTCTACCAGACAAAAGCTGTTAGTTGCATCTAAAGATCAGATGAACCATAGTAACAGGTGGTAGCCAGGATAAGATATTAATGCCCATTTTACCCAAAGCTGCTGTTGAGCACAAGGGTCTAGCTAGAGGCAATGAGTTTCAACCAGGACCACTCGGTGCTTCTAGAATTTAGGAAGGGCATCAATAAGGGTAGCAACATTGGCACCATTGGCACCATTTCTCCTCCGCTCCTATCCTAGCCTGCACCTCTTCTGGGAGCATTTGCCAATGGAACCAGGGTTTAAGTCTTATCATTCTTTTGTCTCCTTTATAGTTCTTGGTCATTTTCCATCTACCCCTTCCACAATTCTCATTTTCCCAACTACATTGCAGGCTCCTTGAGTGTTGGATTTGGAGTCAGGGGACCTTGTTTCAAACTTGACCTCTGTCATTTACTACCCATGTGATTTTGGGGCATATCACTTAATCTTTATGAGCCTCAGTTTTCTCATCTATCTCTAAGATCCCACGGATCTCTAAATCCTACTATTTACTTCTTTGTATCCTCTACAACACCTAGCATACTTAGTAAGTAAACATGTCTATTGATTGATAATTAAAAAATAAAATACTTAGCCACAACTCCAATAGTTATTATTGTCTCCAGAAGAGAGCGTATGGTTAGACACACTCACCAAATTAAGTCAGCAGACAGTTTCTCTCTCAAGCTCTATAATAATAATAGCTCACAATTATACTACTCCTTACAATTTATAAAACTCTTTCCTCCCAAAAACTCTGTGAAAAATAGTACAAACATTATTTCTGTTTGATAGCTAAGGAAACTGGGATCCACCAGAAAGACAAATAGAAAACTTGGGTTCCAATGCCACTCTGCCAGATTACATGACTGGAGGATGAATGACTTTAGCCAATGTCATACACAGAGCTAGAGAGCAGGTACTATAATCCAGATCTTCTAAGTCCAAATCCAGTGCTTTCCATGATATTATAGTTGACTTTGTAGGGAGGGTAATCAATTTGTTGCTGGCAAGAAATCAGGGAAAAATGAATAGTTCCTCCCTTCTACTCCATACTTTCTAAGTGAAATTCCAGTTATTTTCATGGACCAGCTAGGGACATGACAGAAATAGGAGGAAATTGTCTTACTCTAACTCAAAGAGAAGATTAAAATCAATGAGTAGCTAACCCAAGGCAGAAGAAAAGCAATTAAAAAGACAAACTTAATTCCTAAGGGATTGTCTGACTGGCTACCTCCTGAGTTTAAATTAAAGAGCTGAGACAGTCATAGAGTTATGAATTAAAATAGTTTTCCAGACACCTTCCCCTATGGGGAAAAGGAAACAAAGCTACTAGAGTGTGGCAGAAAACCAGCACATGGCAGTGTCAAAGACTTAGCAGAGAGCAGCTAAGCTCAGACATCAGCAGATGTAAGTACAGCAGAGAACAGACCAATAGAAGACTATAGCATAGTGTAACAATGAAGAAAACAGCTTGCATTCCAATGATGATCAAGACCCAAAGATGATGCTGGGGTCTCCTTGGGGAGTTAAACATCAGTATCAATGGTAGGACAGTGTTCCAGCAGGGATGCCCTCATAGGAGGATGAGTTGCCCTAACTGTGCATTCCTTGGCCATGAGCATTGCTTAAGCATGTATATATAAGCTCGTGATGCCCTGCACATTTCCTTGGCCAATTGTGTTTCTCTTCCATTCGATATGTATGTAGAATGAAGATAACTTCATTTATTTTTGCTATGTTTTTTAATTAAATGTATTTTGCTTTGAAGTGGTTAGTCTTCTTATTGGTCTACTCAAAGAACATTGGTGGGAGCCCACATGCAGTGGTTTTGAGTGGATCATGACCCAAAGAGTGTTTTGGACCTGGAGTAGTTTTCAAGGGAACTATGACTGAGGGAGGTCCAGACTCTCTACTTTTTTCAGAACATTAGGATTTTCTCAGTCACCTGAATGCTCCCCCACACCTCCACAGTTAAAGGATCACAGTCATCCTTTGTTTGACAATAGTAATAGCAGCATGTGACTGAGAGGTAAATTGTAGCACGTTTTCAACATGTGTTCAAATTTTAATCTGCTGAAATCCTTCTCTGATGCCTCATCAAGGCATTAGGCTAGATGCAGAACAATTTTATTTTTTGGTCTCAGTAACTCTCAAAAAATATGCAATTGGTATTTGTGAAAGAAATACCAGCACCAGTGAAATCTCACCTCTTTGAAATGTTCAAGGATACCTGATTTGCTTTTGGTACAGCCTTAGTTTCTGAACTCATTTCCACAGCAATGTCCATGTCATATAGCATGGTGTGACATATATAACATCTCTGCCACAAGTTAGTGAAAATGTTAGAGATATTAGAACTAATTACACTTGATCTAGACACTAAATCTCTTTGGTGGGGGAGCAGATCTGAGCTTTTTTTTTTTTTTCATACATCGGCATTCATTATTTAAATTGAAGAACAGGTTATGAGGGGGGTGGGGGACAAGGGAGGAGACAGGGGGATGAGATCCTCTCATCTGTGTCTGCTCTAGATGGTCTGCTCTAGATGGGGTTGATCCTGATTTCTGAACCTTGGTCCAGGGCACACAAGGAAGCACACGATAAGATGAGGTTCCAGGGATAAAGGTTGAGGAAAACACGGGGTGGGGGTGGGGGGGAACACGGGATGGGGGGGGGGGTGGCCAGAGTTACACATCCAGCCAGAGGTGGGGGCTGGGATTCTCCTTGGATCAGCAGCACCACTTCCTTTTAGGAACTGAAGCCTAGTGATAAGTTCCATCCCACATATTTTTTTTTTTTAAGCAATCGGGGTTAAGTAACTTGCTCAAGGTTACACAGCCAGTTATTTCTGGGTGTGGTGCTGAGTGTCTGAGCCTGGGATTCGATCTCCAGGTCGTCCCAACACTGGAGCCCGTGCTCTTACTTGCTGTGCTACCTGGCCGCCCCGCCACATATTTCTTATAAAACATTCTTGTACTTAAAGTCTTTGTGCTAAAGACTTCTTTCATTGCCTCTCTAACTTCTTGTACTTTACTTCTAGTTTCTTTGATCCAATTTGTAAGCTGCCTGCTCAAGAGCTGCTATTAATTGGCCGTCTCCACTATGGTATCATCTAGGCCCAGGAAGGGAGGAAGGAAAAAGGATGGAGAGAAGGATAGGGATGGGGAGGAGAGAGAAAGGGAAGGGGAAGGGGACAGGAAGGGGAGAAAAGGGGAAGGGGCTCTGAGCTTCTTAGTAGTTTTTAAAAAAGGAGATAAAATTCCCACCCTAGAGAACAAAGAATGAGAGACCTTGATCTTGAGAATAGTGGAGAATTATGGGGTGATGGAATAAGAACAGTATCCCGCGGGGTCTTTAAGATGGACTTTTCCAGTATCAAAAAAGACTGAGATTCACAACTCACCATTCAGAAGAACACTGGAGAAGAGCCATAAGAACTGGGAGTATTGCAATGCAGAAAGGACAGCCTAGGGAGCATGCAAACATGTCTGACCCACAGGAATGGGTGTCAGGTGGTGAGACTGATTTGAAGGTCCACCCCTGTGTTCCTCGGGAAATGGGGACCCATTCTCCATGAACTTACTATCACATATTTTCTTCCTTGATTAGCCTCTCCCCTGGAAAACAGAATGAAAGGGACAGCAGTCTGGTCCCGAGTTTTCTTCTCTCCTCAATTGCTAAGAGGAGTGGCCATCTTCCTAATTCCTTTAAGTAATATTGTTTTCAAGTTTTCTCATTATGTGTGATGCTGTATTACAAGCTAAAAGTCTGTTCAAATGTGAGTTAATTTTATTTACTGAGTTTCATGCAAAACACTAGGAAGGGAGGAAACTCAAAGGAGCAGATTTAAGTCTGACAGATTTGTAAATAAAGTTGGATCTGCCAGTGCAACCTAAATTGGGAATGAGGGGTGGGGTGGGGAGTGATGGTCCTGATCCACACAATTAAGAGAGATGAGAGTACATTAGAAGGAGTAAGAATACTCTTTGGAGTCTAATCTACCCTGAAATTAAATTGTTTTTTTTTTCTTTTTGGAGGACAACTGGGATTAAGTGACTTGCCCAAAGTCACAGGGCTAGTAAGTGTGTTAAGTGTCTGAAGTGGGATTTGAACTCAGGTCCTCCTAATTCCAGGGCTGGTGCTCTATTCACTGTGCTACCTAGCCACCCCTATTAAATTGTTTTTTTAAAAAAACACACATGAGGTATTTTTCTGTTCTAGCATCTCTTAAATTCAGTGCAGCAGAGGAGGCCATTTTGTTATACTGGGTTTGAAAGCAAGCCAAGCTTTCATGACAAGAAGAGGAATCACTTGTTTGAAAGGGTCTGCTATGTCCTAAAAGGGAGTGAGCTATTATGGAAGCTTAATTCACTGAAAAGGCAGGAAGATAGTGCCCTGGACATACACAGTCATCCCCAGACTCAGGGAATGATTAATAAGTCATCCTGATCTGCTTCCCAAGGCCACCAGTAATCACACCGATGTTTTGTGTTTGGCATCCACCAGGATCTCAGTTACTATGCAGCATTAGAAAGGATGCTTTGTATCACAGAATTAGAAAATGGTGGAAGTCTTCTAGTCCATTCCTCTCCCATTACATGTTGCTCCTCCTTCATTTCCAAAGAGTACCAACGACATCATGGGGGGATGTCCTGGCTTATGTGTGAATTGGATTTAAGTGAGACGGTTGCACAAAGTTTTCATTCTCTTCCTAAGTCATCAAAGTCCAGTGGCAAGAAAAAGTCAGGTTAACTGATGATGGCCCTGATGTGGTGGATGATCTTGGCTACTTTCATGTCTAACCAAGCTCTAAGAACTCCACAATGCTTTCAGCCACTTTTTCATGACTGTTGGAACAAATTGTTATCATCTACCTATTCTGTTGGGGGAAGTCTTTACATGCTTGGGGTAGACATCCCCCTACCTCACCAATGGCTTTGAGACCTGACAGTTACTTACATACATCATGGTTTAACTCATCTGCTGAGATGGTTTACTAGGTTGTGGTCGATGCCCATACTAAAGTTTCAAGGAGCCACAGGTGAGGGTTGGGTAAAAGGCGGACACCCAAGCTGGATGAGCAGCCCTGAAGGCTTGGCAAGCCCTCACACCAGAGGTACTGGTCCTCCCTGAACACCCCATACACCCTTTTACATGTAATATCGGCTTCAGTAACCTCCCCTACAGAAACTATGGAAGCTGTCACTGGGTCTTTAAGAAGCCTAGGAATCTTGGGAAATGACAGTTTAATTCCCAATCCTTGAAAAGTCACTGGTGAGGATGTGTGTTTTAATCTTGATCTCTTGAGGAGCTGGCAAAGAGACAAAGGCTTTTGACTGCCATCTATAAAGAGATCGATTTTAACTGTCATTCAGAAGGGACTGTTAGTAGAAATGACTTGAGAAAAATTGTGAGAAGTGAGTAAGAAAGAGAATGAAGAAAATTTCTTTTCAGATGGAATTTTAAAAATTCTTACCTCATTAAGAAACAATAACAATAACTAGTATTTATGTAGCATTTAAGCTTTACAAAGCATTTATACATATATTTCATTTGATTCTCACAACAACCCTGTGAAGTAAGTACTATTATCATCTCCATTTTACAGATGAGGAAATAGTCTGAATAATAATAGTCTGACTGTAGCAGCAAGCACCCTAAGCGTCCTCAGGGTTTGCTGCCAATACAGGTTCTTAGATCTGCTTTGTTAAAGGAAAGCAACTCAAAATGGGTTAACAAGCTTACTTTAATCAATCAGACATATATCGTTTACCTTGTTCAGGGGAAAAGGTCAGCACCACAAACTTCAAAGTACACAGACAGAATCATCAAGACAGAAACAGATCTAGTAGACAGATTTCAAACTGTCCAACCATTACATCCATACCCAGTCAACATCTGGGTTTCAACATCTAGGTTTTTTCAAAGGGGGGGTGGGGCTCAGGACAGTGGCTTTCCAGAATCCATATCAAATCACAGAGCTTCTCAAAGTGAGCCCCAAAACAAAGCTACACATCAGGGCTTATATAGCCTTCTCTTGGCTCAGAGAATGTAACAACCTTATTGACCCACTGGCCAATCAAGAAGTATCTACTGAAAAACAAGCCTCCCACCCCAGGCTCCAGGTGCACTTTAGCCTAGGGGCGGGGAAGATCTTTAAATTTGCATTTCCATTACACTGACTTACCCAGGATCACACAGTATCTGAGACAGGATTCTGAACTCAGCTTTTCCTTGATTTCAAGTCATACTCTCTAACCACTAGGCTACCTAGCTAAAAGAAACTTTTGTTGCAATCTAGAAAGCTGAATGAGGCATGGGAAAGGTTTCTAGAAGTAAGGAGAAGTCAAAAGTTAGAGCCGTAGTTAGAGATAACTCTGGTTGTTATCTTTCTTACAGCTAAAACATTGACATTAATTATTTATGCCTTAGTGTTATTATTTATTATATTGTTAATAAATGTATGTAGCCAGCAACTTAGATATTTATTTAAACCCAGAAGATATATGTATATATATGTACAAACATGCACACACATATATGCAATGCTTATGGGAAGAGATTTCTCTAGTTTACATAATTTATTAAATAATGTTTAATAAACAATTATAACAATATTACGAATATAAATTATCATATTTAATCAAGTGGAGTATAGACTCAGATAATTGATCAATTAATGAGAGATATTTCAATGTTTAAAATTAACAAGGAAATATCTAAATATATCCCTAAATTACCTTAGAATCTGGGGTAATGAGAGGGAATATGGTAGAACCAAGTAGTAGGTTGAGGGTTGGTCATCTCGCCTATGCTATATACGTGAGGTTGGTTGACCTATAAAAGCTCTGCTTTTAAACAAATGAGGAAACCCAGGGAGCAGAAGTGATTTGCCCAAAGTTATAGTTAATATCAAAACTAGGACTAAAAGGTAAATCTAAGGCCCCTGCTTACTCTCAATTTATTATTATCTGGTCTCCTTTCTCCTAGTCCAGTACCCTTGTTACCATATCACTTTGACAGATGGATTTCAACTACTCAGCTCAAAAACCAGAGGAAATATTTTCTGGGGTTGGAATCTGGGTTGGGTGTGTCTTTTGACCCAAAATCCTGTGTTCATTCCAATACACTATGGCTCTATTTCCATGTGTTTTTGTAGAGCCTAACTTTATCTTTATAACATCCCCAGAGTAAGGCAAGCTCTGCTTTATAGATTAGAGGTTGTGACTTGCCCAGACTCACAGAGCACATAAGTGGCTGAGGCAGGACAAGAACCCAGGCCCTTGGCCTGGCTCCAAGGCCCTTTCTAGTGGGTTACAATGCCTGTCTCTACAGCGCTCTGGTTGCTGAGCCCTTTTCCCCTCATCATCATGTTCAGTGCCCTGTGCTAACAAAGAACCCTTCTCTCATCTCCTTTTTCTGCACAAAAGCCTAACAGATTCCTGAGAGAACTTACAAAGAGGGGCTCATTGGGCCAGTGTTTAAAATCCCTTTCACTTTCCTCTCTACTCTGAAGAGCCTCTCTGGAAGGTGCCAGGACCCTAAACAAGAGTAGAATATATAGGAAGCTGAATGAAGTAAGTCCCCGAGGACCAGCAGCCAGGCCCGAAAAGTAGAATGGAAAAAAACAATCTCTGCTCATTTCTTCCCATGAGCATCGTAGCTCCTCCATGATTTTTCCAAAAAGTGCTTCTGAGAGACAGATAGGAGGAACATCTGTGTTGTTGGCCCTGGACTGGATACACTTATGGCACAGGGTGATATTGGACTCACCTGTAAACTGATGGTTATTGAGGAAGCCTAGTGGGGACCAGACCGAAGGCTGTGGGGCTTTCCTGAGCTCAATCACATGAGGGCAAGGGCTTCTGCTCCCACAGCTTAGTCTTCTTGTCCACCAAATTAGCTGTAAACCCCCAGAAGAAAGAACTCAGATTAGGGAAAGGAAGAGAGAAAAATATGTGGAAAAAACAATAGTGATCATTGTTTCTATTAATGAAAAAGCTTTGGAGGCTCCAGCTGCATTGATCAGCTCACTTCGGTCCAATCAGCTCACTTTGGTCCATATCAGTTGAATGACTGGGCATGCTACTCCGTTGTCAGAATAATGTACCATATTGAAATTTGTCCCCAAACCACCTTCCTACTGACTTCAGACTGGTTCTAGTCATTTAAATATCACACCACCAATATCTTTCATTTCAAGTCATTTGATTTTTCAGAAATTGTCTTTTTGCCAGTTTTGGCCAAATTGTTTTTTTGTGAAAATCTGGCATTTCATATATTGTGAATATTTTGATGCTAGCAATATTTTCCCATATAATATGTCAAGTGGAGATGACATATTTCAGAATATTTATGATTTCATTGATACAAGGACTCTTAAGAGAGATCCTAAGCCTATCACACCTTAGTAGTTGGTCTTCTTCATGAATTGCTTGCTATAGCTGGGGCGGGGGTGGGGGCGGGAAAGAATTACCTGGTGCCCAAAGCTCTGATACAGAAAAATCTCTCCATAATGAGAAAGTCTGATCCTTGGATGATAAACATTCAGTCCATCCCCAGGTCTAAATGTGAATTCTTTCCTGAAAGACCTATCCAGGAATATTCTGGAGCCAACTTCTACTGGCTTGAGAAAACCAATGGCTATATTTTCATTGTGAGCATTTATACCTTGGAAAAGGGCAAACACTACAAATCATGATTTAAAGCTTTGTTGATTATGAAGAATAAAAAGTAGTAGAAAAAATAATGCAGATTAAACTTAAAATTCAGAACTTTTTTCTGCCCAGAGATCTCGTTGTTATATATTTACCAGTATATCATTGATCCTATCAAATCTTGTGTTCTGGGGCAGCTAGGTGGCACAGTGAATACAGCACCGGCCCTGGAGTCAAGAGGACCTGAGTTTAAATCCGGCCTCAGACACTCAACACAAAAACTAGCCATGTGACCTTGGGCAAGTCACTTAACCCCAATTGCCCTACCTTCCCCCCTCCAAAAAAAAATCTTGTGTTCTGCTTGTCATGGTATTTGATAACCCATGGCTACTTCCATGAAAGCCAGAAAAGAGTAGGTCTCTGTTGGAGAAAGAAATTATATACATATATAATATTGCATATGATATATATAATCTAATGTGTAATAATTATATATAAATTAGTCAATTTTTTTCAGTCAAACTGACTCCTCATGACCCCACTGGGGCTTTCTTGGCAGAAATACTGTAATGGTCTGACATTTCCTTCACTCATTTTACAGATGAGGAAACTGAGGCAGAGTGAAGTGACTTGGCCAAGGTCACACAGCTAATAAGTATCTATGGACAGGTTTGAGCTCAAGAAAATGAGTCTTCCTGATCTTCCTGACTCTAGGTCCAGCACTGTATTACATGGGGCAATATTTTGGTATGAACATGACTTTAATTTTCTCTATTTTGCCCCAAAATTATCCTGACTGGTTCCTCCCTTTGTCCTGGTCTTACATGTGCCAAGATCTTCCTGACCAGAATTTGTGGGTTCTACCAATGTACTTTAAGCCCAGAAGTGTTCTGTGGCCAATTTAGCTGAGCAACTCATGCTCTACGTCAGACCTGCTCTAGATAAAACCATTTTAGGAAAATTAACTTAGACTCTCATTATTTAAAACAAACAAAAAAAACTTCCCCATTATACATGCAACTAACAGAAATATATAAAATTAGAAGTTATTCCCCAGTAGATTATTGGTCAAAGGACATTTTTTTTTAAAAAAAGAATTGCAAACTAATCACAACCATAGGAAAGAATGCTCCAAATCACTAATAGTATGAGAAATGAAAATCATAACAAATCTAAAGTTTTAATTCACACCCAACAAATTGTCAATGATCATAGTAAGAGGCCCACGACAATGAATTGTTGATAGAGGTGTGAATTGGTCAAACTGATCTGGAAAGCAATTTGGAATTATTCAAAGAAAGTAATTAGAACAGGCATAACCTTTGACCAATCTGGAAAGCAATTTTTAATTATTCAGAAAAAGTGATAAGAATGTCTGTACCTTTTGATTTAGAGATTCCTCTGCCAGGCATATACTCTACAGAGATCAATGGTTAAAAGAAAAACCCAGTACACATCAAAATATTTGTAGCAGCAATTTTTCTCATAGCAAAGAATTAGAAAAAAAGGAAATGTCCATCAATCAGGTAATGGCTCAAATTGTGGTATGTGAGTGTAATGGAATATTACTGTGCTGTAAGAAACAAGGAATACAGACAACTAGGCCAAAACACACGAGATGAGGCAAAATGAAGCAAGCAATGCCAGGAAAAATATACACAGCAAGTGCACTTTAAATGGAAATAATAAAAGCAAAACGATTGAGATGGAATGTGTGAAATTAATAGTGACCAAGTGTGGCCCTGGAAAAGAGATATTAGAGGGCACCTCCTTTATGTTTTTGCAGAGGCAGTAGGGCTATAGATGTTTAACACTGTGGATATAAGATTTTCTTAAGGACTGATTGGTTTTGTCAAACTGTTTTTCCTTTTTTTCGTTCTTTGTTATAGGGGATGACTTTCTGGGAGGGAAGGAGTAGGGTTTGGGAAGGATACATTAGAAAATGTGGATGATGTAAAAAATAAAAAAATATTTTTAAAATAGCAACCAAAAAACGATTTTGTGTATTCTCTCAGAAAAAGGACAGGAGTCTGGAGGTGAGGACATAACCTGATTAAAATAAAATTTAAACAATGTTTAGTTCTCATAACAAATCAATGAGGTAGGTAGTACAAGTATTATTGTCCCCATTTAACTTAGATGTTCTGGATTGCCATTTTTTCAATAATATTTCCCCAACACTAACAAAATATAAACAGGACCTGCTAAGGCCTTTATCATCTCCCATAGAACTTTCTTGAATGGTGCCTACATATAGGGATCTGAACACATTCTTGGTAAGGAATAGGCCCCATCAGGGGCAGCTAGATGGTGCAGTGAATTGGGCACCCGACCTGGAGTCAGGAGGACCTGAGTCCAAATCCAGCCTCAGACACTTAATACTTACTAGCTTGGGCAAGTCACTTACCCCCAATTACCCTGCCTTCCCCCTTCCAAAAAGAAAAAAAAAGAAATAGGCCCTGTATTTTAGACTCAACCCATTGCCCAAATGTGTGTCCCAAGAGTCTAAATATTAAGGGAAAAATCGAGGCTAGCCAGGAAGATTGAATTCTTTCTCACCACCTCACTCCCATGCACAAACCCTAGATCTAAGCCCATAAAAATCAAACTAGGGAAATTGGGCACCCAGGACATCTGAAGCCATAGGAGGGGAGCTGACTTAGTTCCATAAGCCACAGGTCAAGGATGGGTCTTTCTTAGTATTACAGAGCAAAGGGGAGTGAGATTCTTCCACAGAAACACACACCACAAGGCATGGAATAAGGGGAGCTGAGAGTGGTCAGATTTGGAGGTTCTAGTATATTGACAGAGATGCAGAGGGAAACATTTTCTCCAGCAGCAGGAAAAACATACATGCTTTCCATACAGAGGATCAATTGTGCCACATATGAGTAAACCATTTGGTTCCCAAGTACATCTCAAACCCCGCCCCCCCCCCCCCCCCCCCCCCCCACCTGAATGCTGTGCAGGAAATTAGCCAATGTTCCTGGTGTTGAAAACAGAGAACCAGATGTAAAATATATTTCTGAGACAATAGTATCCAAGATTGGGTTTGGGTGGGGAAGGAGATGAAGGGTGGAGAAAAAAATGAAACATTATACGATGTGTCAGATTATGCTTGCCTCTATGTAAAAGTCAGAAAGTGTTGAGAGCAGGAAAGGAGGATGGGGAAAGAAAAGAATTTAAGTCTCTTTTCTTCTAGATAGAGATTTTTTTCTCCATTCAGATGGAGATTATCAGAAAGAAAATTGTGGCAGGAAACATATGGGGATTTTGGCTCTTTCTGTCCTCAGTAATGACTAACTGATATAGCCAGGTTCCAAATCCTTTCATCTTTGAGTGTTAATTTAGAGCTTTTTCCAGGAGCTCCAGTATAACACAACTTTTATTTTTTCTGCCCAGCATGTGACTCAGGAAGGGGGCAAGATATCATAGAAGTGTGTCAACTTGGAGCCAGAAAACCAGACTTCGAGACCTGGCTCATACACATACTACCTGCATAACCTCAAGCAGATCACCTAACCAATCTGAATCTCATCTATATGTAGTATAGGTACAGAGTGACCCAAGAGGATAATCTAGTCTCCATATGCAAAGGCTGCCTAGCTGATGCTGCCAAGTACAGAAAACTTATTCTCGGGGAGGCCAGGTAGCACAGTGAGTAAGAGCACCAGCCCCAGAGTCAAGATGACCTGGGATCGAATACGGGCTCAGATACTTAGTACCACACCCAGAAATAACTGGCCATGTTAACCTTGAGCAGGTTACTTAACCCCAATTGCTTTAAAAAAAAAAGAAAGAAAACTTACTCTCTGAATTTCTGTAAACGCTGCTGTGGTCAAAATGCCTCTCAGTCAAGTCTAGGATTGAAGATGCAAAATATTTCATAATTCTATCACAGATTCAGCACTTGAAAATTTATCCTAGGAAAGTCTCCAAATAAAACTCACTTCTTATTAGGATTCTTATTTCTGTCCCAGTATGATATGACCCCATAGGAAAATACACTCATATTATAGTTTAGCTGCATTCATTGCAAGCAATAGAAAGATAATAAAACATGGCATAAAGATGCCCCAAATGACTGCTCAGTGGTTGGGTTAAAGGGTCAACCAAGTCCTCTCTAGTTCTAGTGCTTCTGGCCCTGTAAATGGCCAGAGTTCACATGTATTCTTCCCCAAGAAACCATTGTTTGGACTCCTCCTGTCCCTGCCCTTTAGGTGAGCCAGAACACTCCCATACCTACCTTCAAAATCTCAGGGACAAAGGAGGTAAAATTGTGCCATTAGCATCCATCTCAATTCCTATGCCCAAGTTCCTTAAACACTCCATTTCCTGACCCCTCTTCCCTGCCATCCTTTCCTTCTCCAATGGCTATTCTCAGGCAGATCTCTCTCCTCCATCCAGAGCAGCAAGGACCACTTCTCTTCCTGAAAGATGGAGAACGAATCTACTACCATGCAAAGTCGTAAAAAAAAAAAAATGCCCTCTCCCAATGCACCATGTAGCCATCATCCATGGCTGTCTTTCAGAGCTCCCTCATGACTCTCAGGGGCCCCCAGAAAGCAGATCAGTCAAAGGAAGGAAGGAAGGAAAGAAGGAAGGAAGAAAGGAAGGAAGGAAGGAAGGAAGGAAGGAAGGAAGGAAGGAAGGAAGGAAATCTCTCCCAGCTCCTAGTCTATGATCCTACAGTCTTTCAATTCAATTTTTAAAACATTCATTAAATGCCTACTGTCCACAAAGCACTGTGCTAGGTGAGATAATAAACTTAATCCCTATTCCCATAGACCTTACTAGTCAACCACAAAATAAATGTCTCTCACACACACACACACACACAATGAATACATTGAACACAACAAAACAAAAACAACCTTATTCAATGTAACTGGCAGAGGTGGGCTTCTGTTGGGAGAGGATATGGTGGACAAGGGGACCCCTAGCTTTGGAGTATCCTGGGAGAGTTTTCAGACTTTGGGGGACCCTGTGAGTATAGAGGGGCAAAGGAAATGTCCCTGGAAATGAGCAGACAATTTTTTGAGTTGGAGGAAAGATTTTGGTAGGAAGGGGCTGAGAGATACTGAAAATGAGAAGGTTTTTTTGGTTTGGTTTTGTTTTTGTTTTTAGCAGGTGGCAACTCAGGAGAGCTGACCAGAGCATCCTGTGCTGAGAAAGGAGAACCTAAATCCAGGGGAATTTGGGGGATAGAATCTAGGAAAGATGGTTGAAGTGGTTTCAAGGAGAGCAAGTTGTTCTGGCATGGGAGAATAGACCTGAAACCCAGAACATGCACAAAGCTTTGTTCCCAACTCCCTGGTGGATTCCTTTCTGATTTAAAGAAGGGTTTTTTACTCAAGTAGCATCATAGGCTCATAGATCAAAAACTGGAAAAGGTTTTTAAGGTCATCTAGTCCTATCATCCACAAGTCACACAGGTAGTAAGTGACAAATCCAGGATATAAATCCGGTCCCTTAAAACTCCAAAGTCAGTGTTCTGTACCACTGCTCCACGTTTGAGGCACCAAAGAAAGGAGTTGCTGTGACTGTCCAAGGTTGGACAATGAATCCAGTGTAGGGAGAGAACAGAATGGCAGCCATCTTCCTCTGAGAGCCCTAGTACTTTGAGGCACAATGCCTCCAAGTGCCAGGGAGGCTTCCCAGAGCAAGGATTCACTTCTTTCCCTGCACAGGCCCCTTGGCTCCAGAATCTCCTAATTCTTAGGCAACCAGGCCTGGGAGTTCTGATTGGAGAGTCTGCCTGTGGCTTTTCAGACCCTTGGCTTTGTTGGCTCTTGCCAGGCTGACTGCTGGGAAGGTGGATCTGTTAGCAAATAGACCTGAGTCAGAGTTTATTCAGGTTTTTTCAGGACCACAAGGCCATTTTTAGAACCCCTGCTCTGGAGCAGCCTTGAAAACCTCACAGGTCCTCCTTTGTCCAGCAGGGCTTTATATCTCCCCCTTCTCCTCATCTCATTTTAGGGGACAATAGGTGACTGTCTCTAATTGGCACCATTTTGTGTGTACTTTCCTGGTCTCTCAAATTCAATTCTATGGAAGGAAGGGGCTCTCCTCTTCCTTTCTAACCTAATGTACAACTGCTCATTAGTGTCTACTTGTCTGGAAATAGCATGTTAATGTTCCAAATGGTAAGCTGAAAGCTCCTTCAGGGCAGGACTGTTTAGGCTTTCTCTTTGTTTAGGCTATGCCCAGCACGGCACTTGGCACCTAGTTGGTGACTAATTAATATTTGCTGAATTAAATCAAATGAGATCAACGAATGCCAAAAAATGTCTCCAAATGGTTCTGTGACACAGCTGGACCAGGGACACATGTAGCAGATGAGATCTCAATGTATGGACCAGTAGCAGCTATTTGCTTCTCTTGTTCTTAGAAGTTGATAAGGTGTGGGCCTCATGACATGGTGGAAGGGCCACTCGTTTGGAGTCAGGGGACTGGACCATAGGGACCATAGTTTCCCTACTTGTAAAATGAAGGGGTTAGACTAAGTGACCCTTAAGCTCCCTTCCGGCTCTAAATCTAGAACTTCATGGAGAAATCTGGCTATGCTGATGACCTATTGAAAAAGCAGACTGATGAACTGATTGTTATGGGAAGGCTGAAAGCCCAAGTTAGAACTGTGTTCCTGGTCCCTCCCCAACCCTAAAGAAGGTTAAAACTCTGGAATTTTGAGCCTAGAGATGTTTGCAGGACTCTGAGCACCCTGTGCTGACAGAACACATCCCAGTGCTTAGACCAGGGGTGGGGAACCTTTTGAGGGCTGTACTTGAGGACCCAGAGGGCTACATGTGACCTTGAGGTTGCAGGTTCCCCACCCCTGTGACCCAAAATTACCCCTACACATACTTCCTTCCATTCCTCTCCCAGTTAACCAAGTTCATCAGCTGGCATCTGATACTACTTGAACTCTTCAGAATACTTTAAGACCACTAACCCTAACCTGAACCTTCCCATTTTCCAAACTGGGCAGTGATATTTACATAGAGTGAAGTCATGGTGGTTGAAGTGGTTTCAAGGAGAGCAAATTCTTTTTAGAACTTCCCGATGCACGGTTATCTATCTTTCCCCAGGAAGTGTGGTTGAGTTGGTTATAAAGGATCAGTTATAAAGAGCCTCGGGTTAGATTTAAAGGTGGAAGAACTAAGACTGGAAGGGACCCTCAGAGGTCATTTGGTCCAATTCCCTCATTTTCTAGATGAGGAAACTAGATTCTAAAGAGGTTAAATGGCTCGTCCTGCCTAGGTCATAAGGGTTTTAAGAAGTAGAGCTGGAATTTGAACTCGGATTTTATAACTCTAAGTCCATTGCCAGAGTTCAATGCTCTTTCCACCCCAGTGCCTCCCTACTGCAGGCTCTGACACCATCTAGTTTGAGGCTGCTAGGTGGCACAGTCCTGGTTTGAAGTCAGGAATCTTGAGTTCACATTCGACCTCAGAAACATATTGGCTGTTTGATCCTAGGAAAACCACATAATCTCTAGCTGCCTCAGGTCCCTCATCTGTAAAATGGGAGTAATGATATGGCATCAACCTCAGAGGGTTGTTGGGAGAAGAAAATGATATGATATTTATAAAGTGCTTTGCAAATCTTAAAACACTATATAAATGCTAGCCAGTATTATTGGGCAAGTCACTCACCTCCCCGGCTCTCATTTCTATAATAGATAAGGTGATCTCTCCACTTCCTTTCAGCTCTAACATTCTAAGCAACCTTGGGAAAGCCCATCCCAACCATTTTCTGTACATCTAATAATCTGGTTTTGTGAACAGGCAGGCCAAGAGCACCACCTAATGTTCAGCCCAAAACACACATGTACAGAGTCCACATTTTGGACTCACTCTGCCCCAAGACAGGCCTAAAAGCTTTAAATAGACACAGAACCATAAGAGAAGGCCATAGGTCATTGTCCAAGGATTCATGTTCTTAGTTGCACCAGAGATAACAGTAAGAGATCAAGAAATCTCTCCTGGGGGCGGCCAGGTAGCACAGCAAGTAAGAGCACCGGCTCCAGTGTTGAGAAGACCTGGAGATCGAATCTCGGGCTCAGACACTTAGCACCCACCCAGAAACACCTGGCCCTGTAACCTTGAGCAAGTTACTTAACCCCAATTGCTTAGGGGCGGCCAGGTGGCTCAGTGTTGGGACGACCTGGAGATCGAATCCTGGGCTCAGACACTCAGCACCTCACCCAGAAATAACTGGCCGTGTAACCTTGAGCAAGTTACTTAGCTTGCTAAGTAATAGAGGTTAAGTGACTTGCTCAGGGTCCGATTGCTTAAAAATAAAAAAAAAAAATCTCTCCTGACTCCTTCCCATTCCCTTCCTCTCCCCCCTCTTCCCTGCCCCACCCCCACCTCCAGACAAAGGAAGGTTTCTAGCCAAAGTCCTGATAAGACAGAGGTCTAAAAATGCAGAGACATAGGGTTTCTTAATGGGCACGCACTCTTATGCACAGTTTGAGTATTTCTTTTTTGCTTATTGTAATTATTAATTAGATTAATAATAACACTATAACTTTAAGGTTTATGAGGGTGCCATTCTCTCTAAGTAGTATATTTTATATCCTCATTTTATAGATCAGATACTAGGTTAGTGTGGTGGCTAGGTGAAGCAATGGGTAGAGAGACAGCCCTAAAGTCAGGTGGTCCTGAGTTCAAATCCAACCTCAGATACTTATTAGTTAGGTGACCTTGGGCAAGTCACTTAATCCTGTTTGCCTCAGTTTCCTCATCTGTAAAATGAGCTGGAGAAGGAAATGGCAAACCACTTCAATATCTTTCCCAAGAAAACTCTAAATGGATTCATGAAGAGTCAGATATGACTGAAACACAACAAAAGTAATGTCAGGATTTTAACCAAGATTCTATGGTTTCTGAGGCAGCTAGGTAGTTCAGTGGATAGAGTACTAGCTCTGGAGTCAGGAAGATTTGAATTCAAACCCAGCCTCAGACTCTTAGTGACCCCTGAGCAAGTCACTTAACCTCTATTTACCTCAGTTTCTTCAATTGTAAAATGGGGATAATAACAGGTCCTCATCCCAGAGTTGTAAGTATCAAATGAGAAAATGTTGGTAAAGTGCTTACTTAGCACAGTGCTTGGCACATAATATAGGTGCTTAACAAATGCTTGTTTTGTTCCCTTCCCCCTCTAAATACAGGAAAGTCTTTCTCCTGCACCAGAGTTCTTTGTATTACACAAAACTCCATGATCTTCCCTCCATTGCCCAAATCTGCTCTCACCTGTTCAGAGAATCATAGATTTAAAGCCAGAAGGCACCTCAAGGCCTTGAATTTATCATTTTATCAATGAAGGAACAAGTTGAGAGAGGATATGATACTTGTATGGGGTCATAGTGCTAGTCTTTAAGGCAAAATTTGAACTCAGGTTTTCCTGCCTCTAAGTATAGTGCCCCCTCCTCCACCAGTCCAAGAAGTTTCCATCCAGCATTCCATAAAATCTTTTCAGTTGTAGGTTGAGTAAACAAGAGCACAAACACTCACCTTCAACCCATCTAAGAACTAGGATCATAAAAATGAAGGGTTGGCAAGGATAGTCCTGGAACCCATATAACAGAGGATGCCTTCCTCTCAAAACAGAAGAGCAAGGGATTATTAAATGTTGAATATGAAGTCAAATGCCATCACTGTTCATGAGGTTTTTTTTTAACTGTTTTTCTATGTCCAAGGAAGAGTTTGATCTAGAGAGAGTAAGGAGAGTCTCCAGAAATTACTGTGATATAAAGAAAAAAAGGCATCAATGAAACATATTAGAAATAAAGATAGATTAGAAGCAAAAGGGCTTCAACTCTCAAATCAGAGTTGACCATGTCTGCATTTTTCATGAATCATAAGATTGAATTTGAATAGACTTCAAAGATCATCTAGTCCAATATCATAATTTTACAGATAAGGAAATTGAGGTTGTAAGAGAGTAAATGACCTACCCAAGGTGACACGGGAATTAAGTACATCCTGGGATTTTAACTTAGGTCCTCTGATCCCAAGTCCAGTCCTCTTCTATTAAAACATCAGTAGAAAAGGTGATATTTCCACCTCTAGACAAATAGAGTCTGTATATTTAAGATAAGGTGGTTTGGCCAATACCACAGTGGGACCAGCTGCTTCAGCGACTGAGACACTGGATGGTATTGGTTTCATCCTTGCCTCTGGTGCAAAACTTCTTCACCTGAACTCTCATTTGTCATTTACTAAACCAGAATAAAAATCCACATATGTATATTTCTGAAAAATTTCCTTGGTGCCCCCCCCAAAGAAGAACATAAAAATAGTGAGTTGGCCCATGGACCACTTGAGTCCTAGAATATCCCTCCATCATCTCAGAGGCAGCCTAGAGCTGAATTAGCAACATTCCAAAGGCACTAAGTGGAGGGGAAATCAGAATCAGCAAAAATATAGAACTGATTAAGCAAGGCTAAAGGGAGAAGTCCTCAGAACTCCATTTCTCACTATTCTCAGACCCAGAGAGCATCACTCACTGAGGGGGAAAAATCTTAATATTCCATATGCCATGGAACTGTGTGTCTAGGCACAAGCTAATTATGTTACAACTTGAAGACACTAATCAGTACAAATCTTCTGAGATACAAAATGTTTACAGAGCAATAGAATCATATGTGAAGGTTCCGTATGATACAGGGGTAAGGCTGGGGCTACAATGTAATCCACAAGCCAGGAAACCTGAAAGAGATATAGCTGAGACCCTATGGAATAAGTCAAATATCTTCATGGTAGAGGTAGAAGACCTTCATGTCATCTGACAAGAAAGAGAGAGGTTAGAAGGAGGAAGTGAAGAGGATAGGAAGTAAGATGGAAAAATGGAGGATGTGGAGAGCAAAAGGGAGAAAAAGAGGGAAGGAGGGAGGTTAGAGGGAAGAAGTGAAGGGAATAGGGAGTAAGATGGGGAGAACGGAGGATATGGAGAGCAGAGGGGAGAAAAAGAGGGAAGGAGGGAGGTTAGAGGGAAGTAGTAAAGGGGATGGGGAGTAAAATGGGGAGAATAGAGGATATGGAGAGCAGAGGGGAGAAAGGGACGGAGGAAGAGAGGGGAGGGAGGTAGAGAAACAGACAGAAGGAGGGAGATAGAGTGAGAGAGACAGAGAAATAGACGAAAGGGAGACAGAGACAGTGAGAGACAGCGAAATAAAGATAGAGAGGAGAAAGATACAGAAATTGAAAAAGAGATAGAGTTGTGAGGATTCAGAAGCTATACAGTTGTGAAACAAGGTATATATTAGTCTAAAACCTCACTCACCAATATGTGAGACCACAGGACAATATGACCATTTGGGAAACGGGTGCTGAGAATGTTTCTAACATGATGTGCTTCCTTTTCTTTTACAATTAAATGTTTTGTTTTTTTTTTTATTGATTCAGTGCTGTTGAGTGCTTGGGTTTCTGTTGGCACAGCATTAACTGGTTATTTATACTTCTGGTTGACTTGTGAGCCATCCCATTTCACCTGGGGATGGGGCCTCGAGCTCTGGGATGCACTTCCAGAAAAGAGCCTTCACAAATATGAACCCAAGTTCATGAGAAGCTTATATACAGGCAACAGGACCTAAGCTTTCTTCCCTTTCAGGTCAGGAAGTAAGCAAGTTCCCAGCTTCCTTTTATCAGCATTTTAAGCAAGGCAAACTCAGTAACTCAACATGAAAAGAAGTCAAAGAAAGAGGTAATTGGGTCACACCCACAGCTCCCAAGATATTGGGAAATACCTTTCCCTAGTAAGTCACACCAACAAACTGTTCACAACACAATCTGGGTCCTTTGTTACTGAAGTAATAAACATTTTGCACAATTAAATGTTCTCTGTCTTGAGGGCCATAAAAATATCGACAATGATGATGATAATAGCAGCTAGCATTTAAAAAGTGCTTTGAGGTTTGCAAAGCACTTTACAAATATTATCTTATTTTATCCTCATAACAATCCTGCAAAGTAGGTGCTATTATATCCCCTTTTTACAGTTGAGAAAACTGAAGCCAGCAGGTTTGAAGAGATGGCTCACACAGCTAGTGTGTGTCTGAGGATAGATATAATTCCAGGTGTCCCTGTCTACAAATCCAGCACTCTATCAGCTGCACCATCTGACTGTGTCAACAAATAAAGCTTTTCAAACATCAACCTCTATCCCAGCTCATAGTGGCAGAAAAGTCAAATCTGAGTAGAGAAAATAGAGATCCATTTTATTATCATAATACAAGCAAGAAAGTGAAAGGCTTTGGGAGATGTTTCTAAAGGGAAGAAGGTTTCCTTGAAGGTTTGTGGCTTCCATCAATCCTCTTGAGAATGACCTTTGAACCGGAAGGCAGCTGTGTCTAGGCCATCCACCTCTGCATTCCCCCTTTCAGTTGGCCCTTATTATCCTGGATCTTTTATAGAGTTCCATAGTAGCTCTGGCATCTTCCACAGAGGAGTGGCCAAACCTGCTGTTCTGTAAAGACACAGAGAGAGAGATATTCAGTCACCAGAGTGAAGAGGTTCAGACTGAGGATATTTGGGAAAAGTCCACCATGACTGGGGCCCAAGGTTAACCCTCAATCTCTAGTCCCTGGAGACAGGGCTTGGGTTGTACAAACACTGAAGATTTGCCAGGCAAAATGGTATAGTGAAAAGAGACTTGGGTTTGGAGACAGAAGGAGTTGGGGCTGCAAGACATTAAGTGATAACTCAAATTGTTTACCCCTCAGTTTATGGTGGCTGGTGACACAGTGAAAAGTTATTGGACCTGGAGTCCAATAAACTCAGGAAGACCTGAGTTTAAATATGACCTCAGGTACTTACTAGATGTGAGATCCTGGGCAAGTCATCCCACCTCTATTTGCCTCAAGCAAGGGGGATAATATAAATATAATATATATATATATAATATAAATGTAAAATTGGGATAATAACAGCACCTATTTCACAGGGCTGTTGTGAGGATCAAATAAGATATTTGTGAAAGCAAAAGAAGATGGAACAAGGAATTAGGTCACATGCCACAGCTTCCAAAGATACTGAGAAAGACCTCTCCCTAGTAAGTCACACCAACATACAACTCAATCTGGGCTATTTGTTACTGCACTAACAAATACTTTGCATGATTAAATGCTCTTTATCTTGGGGGCTGTAATAATATTGATGATGATGATGATGATGATGATGATGATGATGATTACAGGTACAATGCTTGGTATATAATAGGAGCAGTATAAATGCTTATTCACTTCCCCTTCCACCATCTGCAAAGTGGGTACAATAATTCTTTCAGTATCAACCATGTGGGACTGTTATGAGGAGAGATTTATAAATTGTAAAGTGACATATGAATGTGAGTTGTTGTAATTATTAAGCCCCAAGACATAGAGTTGCTGTATGCTGGCTCCCTTGTGAACCAGAGTCTTGGAAGACCCAGGAGGAAGAGCAGGGGAGGAAAGGTCTAAACCAGGGGTGTGGCTCTCTAGCTCCTTAGGTGCAGCCCTTTGATTGAATCCAAACATCCTCTTAATAAAAGGCTTTGTTGTGTGAAGTTTTGATTCAGTCAAATGTGACCTAGAGAGCCACATGTGGCCTTGAGGCTGCAGGTTCCCCTCTCCTGGTCTAAGTTGTCTGATCTAGACCAGGGATATGGGGAGTTGTCTCTCTTCTCAGTTGTTTCAATTTTATCTGAGGTATTTGGGGTTTTCTTGGCAACTGGAGTGGTTTTCACAGGCGAGGAAACTGAGGCAAATAGGGTCAAGTGACTTGTCTAGGTGGAATATGATGAGGGAACCTGATTCAGAGCCTCAACTTCCTGTGCTACAGCAGGAAAACTTGGTGGGATGTGCAAAAATGGCAACTGTATCTTAAAGGGAGAGCCAAAGAATATGGAAAATGACAGTGAACCTGAAACCCACCATCGCCATCACCACCCCCATTGGCAGCACTCACATATCATATTCAGGAACTTGAAGTGTCCACAGACTTTTCTGTCCATGAAAAAAATGTCCCCATAAAACTCACTACAACATATTGTTTACAATAATGCAAAAGTCCTTTTCCTCTCCCCATCAAAGGGCTTCTGGCAGGAGCATCTGGGACTATGTATCCAGGAGTGTACTTCAATGCTGTTGTGGTGGTTGATCAAAACTGCTTGGCAGCTATTTTTTAATTAAGGAGCCCCAGACTGGGAGGAAACAACTCAGGCTGAAAATAACCAATGAGGTATTTTATTGACCTGGCTTCCCTAGTGGTGTGTCTGGAAAGCAGAGAGACAGCAGTATCATGGGGTCCACACTGGCAAATATGATAGAGCCAGAGAGAGATGTGAGCCAGAATCGATCTCACAGCAAACTAATCATGAATGCATATATTGCAGGGAACTTCCAGGAAAGTTTTCATTAAGTCTTGCTACAAGAAATGGGGACAGATATTTCTGTTGTGTAGAATTACAGAATTATGTCTGTGCCTAGCCCATAATAGACAATTAATAAGTGTCGAACTGGAAAGATAATGCAATAATTGCCTAAATTCATACAAAAAGTAATGGAAGAGTTGGGAAATAATCCATAACTGTGAAATAATAATGATTAGAATATAAAAATAATAAATATAATAACATTTATAATGTTATAAATATTAAAAATATATATAATAATGAAGTAATTCTAATTAATAATAGTAATAACAATAGCTAACATTTATATAATGCCTATTATACTAAACACTTTACAAATATTATCTCATTTGATCCTCACAACAACCCTGGGAGGTAGGTACTATTATAATTGACATTTTACAGTTGAGAAAACTGAGGCAAAGAAAAGTTAAGTGACTTCTCCAAGGTCACACAGCTAGTAAGTGTCTGAGGTCAAATCTGAACTCATGTCCTCCTGAAGGACTGGTTAGGCTTCCCCAAAGACAGTAATGGCATAACAAAAAGTGCTGGATTTTGAGTCTAAGGACCTAGATTTGAATTTTGATTCTGCAACCAATTCTACATTAGGCAAATCACATATTCTCTTTGAACCTCATCTATTCCCTCATCTGTGAATTGAGAGGACTGGACTAGATGAACCAAAGTCCAATCTAGCCTTCAAATCTTATGATCTTAAGGAGTCTAGCAGTTGGGTTTCTATAGCTCTGCACTTAAAATTTTCCAAGACTAACAGTCATTTTATTCCTAAAGGTCCTCAGAGAAGATGTTACCTCAAGCTCCTCAGGAAAACTGTCCCCTTCCTGAGTTCAACAGAGCTTTGAAATAAAAAAAAAAACAAAAACAAAACTTTTTTCTAATTTATCTCTGCCATGCCAATCTCAAATTACGCCCTCACATGTGCCACATGAGTCAATGCTTGGGTGCTGACTGCCTGGGCTCCCATAGCTGTCATTTTCAAGAAAAGACATCAATTACTGGTTGGGTGTCCTTGTGCACTTGGCATGAAGTGGAGAGGGTCTGACAACCCCCAGGACTTCCCCAGAGACCAAATTTCTCAAGCTGAGGGTCGCTAACACTTCTTTGAACAGAACACATGTCCTTGACATTGTGGCTGCTCAGATGCAAGTCTGGAAGTTATTCTGGGCTCTTCATGGTATAGGGCAAAGTCCTATGGTAGTGGAGTTAGAGGACTTGGGCTCATGTGTCCTTAGCCAAGTTACTTCACTTCTTGGTCCTCCATTTCCTCATCTCTAAAATGGACCTCTAAGATCCCTTCTGGTTCTAAATCCTGGGGTAGGGATTCTGTGCTATATGATATGGGTACTATGCTATCAGATTAAAGAAATAATGTAAAGGGGCAGCTAGGTGGCTCAGTAAATAGAGCACCAGCCCTGGAGTCAGGAGGACCTGAGTTCAAATCTTTCCTCAGACACAACACATACTAGCCTTGTGACCTTGGGCAAGTCACTTAACCCCAATTGCCCTGCCTTCCCCCTCCAAAAAGAAAAAAGAAATAATTTAAAACAAATAGTCAGGCATGATGGTTTAAGGCTCAAATGTCACCAAACATCACGGCAACCTGGTTTAATGGACTGAATGTTGGATTTGGAATAAGAGGATCTGACCTTGAATCCTAGATCTGCTCCTTAGTAGCTTGAGCAAATCACTTAACATATCTGTGCTAAAGTTTCCTCTTTTTTAAAAATGTGGGGCTGCACCAGATGATGCCTTCGTTCCTTTTTGGCTATAGAGCTATGGCCCATTGAATATGGTTCTCCAAGGCTCAGTCTTGTCACTATAGGCTGGCAGGAAACCAAATTTAACTCATATTCTGATCATTGACCTGAGCCTCAAAGCCTGCGAAGCCTCCTAGTTCCTTCTTTCCCTCTGAGTTTTAGAGGTTTTTATGACCCACACTTTTACCAAGAAGGTTTAAGCTAGGTTCGTGAAAAGTAATGATGCACATCAGCCTGAACATCACCCAATAGCTGAATAGGAGAGACCAAGCAATGTCATCTCTTGGTCATAGGAGTCCTTTGGGAAATTAAGATAAGGCCATCTGTCACCATCCCACCTTATCAGGCAAACATGCAGCATGAAGATTATGAGTGGGAAAGAGGGAGGGGCTTTGAGAGCAGACTATATGTAAATGATAAGGATAGTAATAATGATCCTTTGCAAATGAAATGGGATCATACTTGTAGAGCACATAGCAGTTTTCAAAATGCTTTCAAACATTTTCTATTCCATTTGAGCCCAATAGGGTCTTGGAAGGCCAGCAGTTCTACAGTATCCCCATTTTGCAGATTAAAAAAAAAAAACCTTCTGAGTGGGTAGGTGGTGCAGTGAATAGAGCACTGGTGCTGGAGTCAGGAATACCTGAGTTCAAATCCGGCCTGAGACACTTAACACAAAAACTAGCCATGTGACCTTGGGCAAGTCACTTAACCCCAATTACCCTCCAAAAAAAATCCTCACCCAAAAGGAGTGAAGTAAGTGATTTGACAGAAGTTAATGAAAATCTAGCACCAGGTAAGGGGGTCTTTAGCTTTTTTGCATCCTTGACCCCTTTGGCAACACTGGCTGTTCCCCATGCCTGAAATTCTTTCTCCTCATCTCCACCTTCTGGCTTCCTTCAAGTCCTAACAACAATCTCACCTTCTACAAAAGAAACCCTTCCTGATCCCTCCTGACACTAGCACCTTTCTTCTGAGATCATCTCAGCCTATCATCCCATCTAGAACTTATTTATACATAATTGTTCCCATGCTGTTTCCCCCATTAGACTGTGAGCTCCTTGAGAGCAGGGACTGGTTTTTTTGCATTTTTTCTGCAAAAATGACTGAGCATAGTACCTAGCACATAGTAGGCACTTGATAAATGCTTGTTGACTTAACAAATAATTGAAAGAGATGCTAAATTGCAACTAGAAATTACTGTAATGTAATTTTTTCTATCCAATTTCATGAACCCCAAGTCAAAAATCTATTTCTTGGGAGTCCATGGACTCCAGGTTAAGAATCCCTGAACTATATCATCTCCAAGGTCCTTCCCAGCTCTAGATCCTATGATCCTAGGACTGGAATCGCTCCATCTTCTAGTGCCATTTCTAGTGTTCTTTTCCACACCACCATACTGCTGGTTGGTTGAGCCTTTACCACTGGTTAGTAATATAGCTATGTCTCTGAATCATTGCATTGTAAGAGTTGTATGGGGGCAGATGGGAGCCCAAAGGCATAGGGCCTGCTGGGATGAACATCCTGATTTGCCCTCTTCTAGTAATAGTTCTAGGATTAAATAGATGGAGAATGTTGTTATTCAGGGCCTAAGCATCCAAATGGGATCCTAAAAAGGTTTTGGTTTTTCCAAACACAGGCCATTAAAAAAGAGATGACATCCCACCCTAGCCCCAATCCCAATCTCACCTGAATTCCTCTCCTGAGGATCCTCTCACACAGAACCTTGAGGGACACCCGTCGGCAGCTCCCCAGGCCTCCCGCCTCCCAAAGCAGTCTGTCCTGGGCGGTATCGTAGATTCTGTATCTTGACATGTCCTCCTTCAGTGCCTTAAAGTCGTAGCGGAGGTCATGGCCTACCACCAGCTTGCCTCGGAGGAGTTCCAAGATCTAGACCGGAAGACACAAGACACATGACATGCATCACCTTACACATCAGCCCAAACTATGAAAGACCAAAGTTTCATTGCAAGGTCCTTTTATGGTTTAAGCAAAGGGGAAAAGACCAAATTGAAAAGGATATGGTTTGAGGAAAAAAGTCATGGGCCTGGTGAGGGAGCATCTAAGCAGAATCAGACAGTCCATTATTTGAAAAATTACATACAGGGGCAGCTAGGTGGTGCAGTGAATAGAGCACCAGCCCTGGAATCAGGAGGACCTGAGTTCAAATCCTGTCTCAGACACTTAACACTTACAAGCAGTGCAACCTTGGGCAAGTCACTTAATCCCAATTGCCCCGCCTTCCAAAAAGAGAAAGAAAATTACATACAACACCACCACCACAACCACCCCACTCTATATTACTGTTTCCTCAATGTCTTGGGCCATCACCCTGACACTTATGATTTGATGTCACTAAACACATATTACTGAGCCAATGGAGAATGAAATTTTCTGATGTTCAAAAGTTTTGCATCTATATCTCCTTCATTAGCAGTTGAGGAAGGATTCTATACAATGCTGCATGTACTGTTGGACTCTTTTAACAGCCAAGGCTTCTCCCAGCACCTCTATGCTGCAGGTTCAGGTTTCACTATGGGGAGGGGAGTGTGTATGAGACAGAGAGTCAGGGTGAGGCTATAATAGGAAAGAACTAATTTCAGCCCATGCTGTAGGATTCTTTAAGTCAAGATCATGAGGAGGGTGTGGTCAGCATGGACTTTACCACTATTAAGTTTTAAGTCCCCACCCCCTTGTGCAAACCCAAAGCCAGGTCCCTCACTTGTTTTCTACCCAAAGTCCACTTCTTGTTCCTAGCTGAAAAAAAAATGTTGTTACACCAGAGGAAATTCAGTAATCAAATTACCATCACCCTTACTGATCTGGGAAGAAGTACTCCAGACATAGTGCAATTGCCCCATTCAAGCCCTGTAGGATAGGCAGCCACTAGGATCACTTCCTATTTCATAAGAGGTCATTGCCTCAGAACTGTTCTCTGCACCATACCATGAGGGAGTAGAACGTAATAGGAAAAGCACTGGATTATTCTGAAGGCTCAGGTTCAAACTCTAGCTCAACAACTGTTGGACTTTAAGCAAATCACATGATCACATAATCCTTCCGTACCTCAGTTTCTTAATCAGCAAGTGGGGATAATGACACTTGGATTTTCTATTTCACAAAGGTGTTGTGAGGTTAAAATGAAAGAATGAATATTGATAAAACTTCAAATGTTGGGCAGCTAGGTGGTGCAGTAGATAGAATACCGGGCTTGGAGTTAGGGAGACTCATCTTCCTGAGTTCAAATCTAGCCTCAGATTCTTAATAGCCAGGTGACCCTGGCCAGGTCACTTAACTTCTATATACCTCAGTTTCCCCATAGGTGAAAGGAGCTGGAGATGGAAATGGCAAACCACTCTAATATCTTTGCCAAGAAAATCCCAAATAGGGTTATGAAGAGTCAAACACAATTGAAACAACTGAACAACACAAAATATAAATGTCAGCTATTCTCATACTCTACTGAGAGGCCAGCCTCGGAGCAAAAAAAATCTAGATTCAAGTACTCCCTGGCTATATGACCATAGATAGGAAAGTTACTTATCCCCTCAGTGTCTCCAACCAACTCAACCATACCAAAAGTTACAGATGAATTGTTGATCTTCATTGGTGGAGGGAGTTTCCATGGTAGGAGTTCCAATAAAATCATAGAAAAGGTAGATAAAAGAATGGATAGATAGATGATAAAGTTTCCACAGCAAGAATTCTGATAAAATCAGAGGTTCAAGATAAATAAACAAATAAATAAATAGATGCTTGGGTGAATGAATGAATGGATAGACGACAGATAAATAGATAGGTAAAGTTTCTATGGCAGGAATTCTAGTAAAATCACAGGGACAGATAGATGAATGAATGAATAAATAGATAAGTAAATAAGTTTCCATGGCAAGAATTCCAATAAAATCACAGGCTGGGGATAAATAACTACATAAACAGATTAGTAGATAAATTATGAAATAGATAGAAAGATAACAAAGTAAATAAATAAGTAAAGTTTCCATGATAAAAGTTCTAATAAAATCACAAGTTTAGGATAAATAAGTAGATTAATAGATAAATAAATAAATAGCTAGATAAATGTAAAAATAAAGATAAGTAAATTAAGTTTCCATGGCAGGAGATCCAATAAAATCACAGGCTCAGTATGAATGAATAAATAAGTAAACTATTTAATTAATTAATGGTAGAGGGGTGAATAATAAGTAAATAGATGAATGACTGGAAATGGATGGATGGATAGATAATAGGTTGCTATGGTTATGCCTCCTGGACCTGGACATCGCTTTCTCTGTTTCTAAAATGGAATGTAAATAAAGCCCTGAAGCACATACCCAACAGAAGCTATGTTGTATGGTGGGGAAAGTGCTGGATTTGGATTCAGGGGAGCTGGATTCAAATCCCAGATTTGACACCTATCTGTGAGACCTCAAACAAGTCATTTGCTTGGCCTTGATTTCTTCATCTATAAAACACTGGGGTATGTGTGTGTGTGTGACTTAATTTTTGTGGGCCTCAGTTTCCCTATCTGTGAATTGAAAAGGTTGGACTAAATAGTTTCTAAGAATTTAAATACACTTCTAAATCCATGATCCTATGATTAAATAAACTCTAAGACGCCTTCTAGCTTTAAATTCATGATCCTCTGAGTTCCCTTCTCATTCCAGATTCAACACACATATATGTATACACAAATGAAAACATGATTCTAAAGAATTCAAAAGAGAGTTTTGTCCCCTTTGATGTTAAAAGGAGGAAATGAAAGTGCCACTTCATCTTGGGTCTGGAGCTCAGGCTAGAAAACGAAACCCTAGAAAATGAAACCCTAGAAAACGAAAACACTTTAAAAGGAGAATTATAAAAATACATTAATCCGATGCATACGAACAGCACTGGAGGGATCATCTTTCTTTCCATTTAGTTCATCACAGAGACAGCTGTTACATTCCTGACTATTACAGCCTCCCCCAGCAAGGCTCAGGATGGACATGGGGAAAAAGCACATTGCACTTGATTGAAGATTGAATTATGCCTGACAAGGTGAGTGCCTGAAAGCCACAGGCTGCTGGGTGATCTGGCACTGGGTTAATGTCATCAGCCAGCAGGAACACAATCATTCCTATTAAAAAGAAATCAGGTCTTTAAAAAGATCCATCTCTAGGCCTGTCAATCTGTGCAAGCTTTCACTAGTCCTTTTCTCATTGATTAATGTCAGAGCAACAACGCATCTGATGGCAGAAACATTTGGAGCTAGCCTGAAGAAAACGGCAGGGAGGACGGAGGAGGATTTTCTTCTCTAGGTCTGTTGAAATACTTCATCTTCTTTTATTTTATTTTATTTTTGCTTTTTGGAGGGCAATTGGGGTTGTAACTTGCCCAAGGTCACATGGCTAGTAAGTGTGTTAAGTGTCTGAGGCCAGATTTGAACTCAGGTCCTCCTGACTCCAGGGCCGGTGCTCTATTCCTGTACCACCTAGCCGCCCCTGTTGAAATACTTCAGTGTGTCCATGCTGGAATGGATTTCAGACCCTGATTGGACTGAGTGGCCTATGCTAGTAACAATTAACAAAACAATATGCTTGCTCTTTCAGGAGGTGGGTTTTTCTTTCAGATCTATGTCATTTACAAAGACTTCAGAATTTGTCCACTAATCATAGAGTCACTGAATGCTAGGACTGCAATGAACCTTAGAGATCCTCTGACTCAACCTGCTCTTTTGTGAAGAAATTCAGTGATTTATTTATTTATTCATTCCTTTGACAAGCATTTATCAAGGACCTACTGTGTACCAGGCGCTGTGCTAGGAACTAGAGCGACAAAGACTGAAATGTAAAAGTTCTTGCCTAGAACATAAATTCCTTAGTTTATATTCTGGAGGAGAGGGGAAAGGAAGGAAGGAAACAAGTATTTATTTAGCACCTACTGTATGGCAGGCACTGTGCTAACTACTTTACAGTTATCTCATTTGATCTTCACAACAACCCTGGGAGGTAGGTGCTACTAGGAACCCCATTTTATAGTTGAGGAAATTGAGGCAGACAGAAGTGAAGTCACTTGCCCAAGGTCTCACAACTAATAAGTCCCTGCAGCTGAATTTGAACTCAGGTCTTCCTGACTTCAGTTCTGGCTCTCTATTCTATTTGCCACCTAGCTAGAGCCAGGAGGGAGGGCAGGATGGGGGGGAAGGAGAAGAAACATGCCAGCAAAGAACACTAGCAAGTCACCCAGTTAGTGACAGAGCCAGGACCATGTCTCCAGGTTCTCAACCTCTAGGAGTCTACATAGATACATAGATAGCACTTTCAACCATCCTAAGGCTGGACTGAAGGGCAGCCCTCTGGCTGGGCCTACCAGGTGCTATTTGATGTCCTTGGAGCTACATAGGGCTTGTTTCATTCTTTGTATTTGTATCCCTAGCACCTAATCCAGGGCTTCCAGCTTTTTCAGTGCAAAAGCCAATTACTTCTTACTGCTTTGTCTTCCCACAGCCGTTTCCTTTATTTGTTCTGCCTGTTGGCTGCCCTTTCTTTTCCCTTTTGCTGGCATCTGTCTCACTGTTTCTTAGCTTCCAAATTATGTGCCCAGGCAGGAAGAAGCAGGGAATCTCCCCCAAGTCTACCTTTGCTTTGGTTCGATGCCAAAATAAAGTTTGGAATGATTAGATTCTAAGAATAGAAGGGACCCTCAAAGCATCATCTGGCAGGAATACCCTCTCCAGCTGCCTGTCTCCCATGCCTGGAATGCTCTCCCTCCTTATCTCTGCCTCCTGGCTTCCCAGGCTTCCCTCAAGGCCCAGCTAAAATCCCACCTTCTACAGGAAGCCTTTCCTGATCCTCCTGGATTCTAATACCTCCCTTCTTTTGATTATTTCCAGCTTGTCTGGCTGGTACAGAATTGTTTGCTTAGTGACTTCTGTTAGAATGTGAGCTCCTAGAGATCAGGGACTGTCTTTAGCCTTTTTGTTTTTTTGTATGTCCAGTGTTTAATCACAGACACTGGCACATAGTAGGTGCCTAATAAATTGACTGATTGACAAGTAGCCACCCAGACTCCATTAGAATACTTCCAGTGAAATAGAATCCCTTGTGATACTTTGATTAACCATGATTTCCTTATCCTCTCCCAAACCTCACTAAACATAGAAAATTAAGAACTGAACTGCCTTAGATTCCTCCAGGTCCTGGGACCAGTCATGGGAAGTGAGCAACTGGCCGTACAAAACTTTCATTTCAGTGAAATATGGAAACAAATTTACAATAGGAGAATATGATGTATATAGTGTCCTAGTAGGTTAAAGATAGTGGAACAACAAAGGCCCTGTCTATATTTTAGAACAATTATATAGATACTAAGGTTCTCCTCTGAACACTAAATCTCATATCTTGTATAAGAATCATATGGGGGAAAGCCCCTCAGGATTGCTGTAGAATTCCAGTCTTTACCTCCTACTGCCTGTAATACGAGAGGCAGAAATCTAAAGGAGATGCCAACCCATGGCCACAAATGGCATCCTGTGTTTCCTCGTGTATCACCTCCCCACCCCTGACTCCCCAATCAATTCACTCCTCCAGCCCTGTCCTGAGGCTGTGAGGACATGCACACAGAAAGCTGTCTGGTAAGGAAAATGCCAGAGTATCATGATCATAGCTGTCCTGTTGGGCATTGTCATGGTGTATGAGGAGTGCTTTAGACTAGGAGACTTAATTCTAGATCTGGCAGTCACTGCAAGCCACTTTATTTCTCTGTGCCCCAATTTACTCATCTGCAGACTTCAAGAATTGTGATTACTGAGGTCCCCTTCAGGTCTGTGAGGTCAGAGGGACTGTTCTCTAGCTCCCATACAGCTAAGATACCTGGGACTTTCTTTACTGCTATGGGAACTCACCAACCAGCTGTGCTTGGTGACTTTCTAGTGAATCATCATGAGTTTCCAGTTACAGTGTTGCTGTCCATAAATCCCATTTACCAAAACCATGGAACTAGAAATGTTTTTTACTTGCCCAGTCTCCTACCAGTCTGGTCTCCTCACTTACCTCTTCCCTGGCACTCAAAAAAGGTACAGCTGTCTGCATGTGCTCAGGTCTTATCCCACTTACGTGGGAGCGATAGTCTGTGATCGTCCCTTCTGGCTTGATGTATTTGTCATATACCACGGATCCATGATAGTCCACGAGACTGCACCGGGCCAGACCGCTTTCCCGAAGAGGTCCCACTCCTACCATCTCACAGTCCATGGCGATGATCTGGTCCTCCCTGGTATGGTCCCCCATGGTCAGCAGGCACTCAGATGCTCTAAGAAGGGAGATCATGGAGCAGTGACTGGAGAGTCTTTGGCTGATTAAACCATCATTAGAATTCAATGGTGTCTGCATTTATTCAGGGGAACTGGCTCTGAACTAAGCTCTATGAAGCTTAACAGTCAGGTTAAATAGTCTCTGCCCTTTGTCACAAATGCCACCTGGCAACAGTAGGAGTTGGCACCCTGACAAACCAACCAGTTTCCTTACACTAAGCAGGAGTGACAGAGAGAAGAGAAAAGAGGGAGAGGAGGAGAGAGAGAGAGAGAGAGAGAGAGAGAGAGAGAGAGAGAGAGAGAG
>NW_027186296.1:64791339-64865961 GCF_028583685.1 Petaurus breviceps papuanus | reverse complement strand
GAGAGAGAGAGAGAGAGAGAGAGAGAGAGAGAGAGAGAGAGAGAGAGCGCCTGGGCCCTCCCCAACCAGCTAGACAAGATCAAGAACAGGTCTGACTGGCCCCCATCTCAGGGGATATAAACACAAGTTAAGTTTAGCCACAAACAACACTTCACGGAGACCCAAATCAATGTGCTCTCACCTTCTATCTTTGCAGACAGGCCCCCACTCAGCCAGCCACCAAAAGTGCTGTCAACCCTCAAAATAACTTACTACTGGCTCTGCCTCTACTTTTTAGCTTCTGCAGCTGGTATCACAAATGACTCATCTCTGACGGTGGACCTAGGAACCCTGAGATCTTAGTTTCAGTTTCCTTGTACAGATCAGTGAAGTCAGAGGAGCCTAGGGCACATCATTTAAGTTTCTGTATCGATTCTCTTTCTTGATGACGGCGTTTCTTCACAGGGCACTTGGCGTCCCATTTGCCCACTCGCCCCCCTCCACTAAAGCAAACAGGAAAGTCCTCAGCTCTGTTATACTGAATGAGTCATCTGAATTGACTGATTCTATTGCAACATCTTCCTTTCTTCTATCAGTCTCCTCCTCTCTGAATCAGCCCTCTAGAATACATGTAGTAAGGTTTGGAGTCTAGAGAATACCCCACAATGTCAGAGTGCTGTTGCCAGTCTGATGCTATAGGGGAGGAGTTGGGGAAATGGATCCCTGTGACTACAGATTTGGGAATGGAAGGAGAAAAAGAGGTCAGGATGGTGTGAGAGGAGCCACAGTGCATATGCTGTATCTGCTTCACCACTGGTGACTATACACATTACTTAATCTCATTTTTCTCAGCTGTAAAATTCTGGGGCTGAAGTAGACCGCTAAGGTCTCTTCCAGTTCTGATTCCTATAGGCTTAAAGAAAGGAGACCCATCCTGTGTTCTATCCAGAGAAAGTGGGATAGAGTTAAGAGACGAGAAATGGGAGTCAATCAGTAGATAACATGAGACTACCTGTGTGCAAAGCTCTGTGGGTTTGATGAGCTTTGCGGTGCAGGGACCCCAAGATACTGAGGTACAGGGGCAGAGTTGTTTGGAAAGAATTCACTGACTCAAGCAGTCTTCCAAGCAGGAGGCAAAAAGTTTATTATAACTCTAATAAAGTTGGGCAGAGCTTCTTTAGGGCACTCACAACCTAACAGGAGTGATGCTAAGGCTTATATAGAAAAAGTAGAGTAAGTTGTGTGGCAAGTATGCTATTAGGTGGTAAACATAGTTTCTGTACCTTGGGCACAGGTGTCATTGACTAGTGGCATGGGGGGGGAGGCCTTCTAAGGGGTCTGTATATCTATACATCTATGTCTGTAACAAGATAGCCTTGGGATATGATATCTATAGTTGATATCTATCTATCTATCTATCTATCTATCTATCTATCTATCTATCTATCTATCTATCTATCTTAACATCTGGATTGTATATACTGTGTCTATAGTGGATTGTATATACTGTGTTTCCCCGATAATAAGACACTGTCTTATTAATTTTTTGGGGACAGAAAAACACCAGAGGGCTTATTTTCAGGGGAGGGCTTGTTTTAATGAACATTGACAGCAATTTTAATAAACAGGTAAATGTGAACAAAAAAATGTACCTTTATTCAATAAGCAAGTCACTGGGGAAGAACAGGATGACGCACTCACTGCTGCAGCTCGGAGCGTGGCGAGCATTTCATGGGGGGGCGGTGCATACAGAGGGTACCGTAATGTAGCGTGTAGCGCAGGAGATCACCTTCACTACAGTAGCAATCTCAATAGGGCTTATTTTCAGGGGAGGGCTTATTTTAGAGGAATCTTACACAGTAAGGGGAGGGCTTATTTTCGGGATAGGTCTTATTATCGGGGAAACACAGTAGTATACTGTGTATATACTGGATTGTATATAGTTACTTTGGGAATCAGTATATGATAGTTCTGCTGATACAAGATAGTCCTGTGCATACAAGGGAAATTTTACAGAGGTCAGCTTGTTCTTGTAACAGGGAGAGATAGTCTGCCTCACTGGGCCCACTCATGAGTTATTGCCAGGGATAGGGTCTTTGGGCTGGGGAGATATATCGTCCTAGGGCTGGGGTTCCAGCACCCCATCAGGATGAAACAGAAACATCTGTTTACCTTCAAAGAGGATAAGGGTGGGGGCAGAGAATAAACATTTATAGAAGCACCCTACTATGCCCCAGGCACTGTTATGTGCTTTTTACAAATATCTTATTTGGTTCTCACAGCCTCCCTGTGAGGTAGGCACTATTATTTTCCCCAATATTCAATCAAGGAAGCTGAGGCAAATACAGGTTAAGTGATTTGTCTGGGGTCTAGTAAGTATCTAAGACCATATTCAAACTCAATTCCTCCTGACTCCAGACCCAGCACTCTATTTGCTGTACTACCAGCTACTTCCAGAGCTCATAATGCCATCAGAGAGATACAATATAAACACTATAGAGAAATCTGAGATCATCAATAAGCCATGCCATGAGTAGATGATCATTACCAAATAATTTTGGGGAGAGGGGGACAGCCTTCACCAAGAACCACACCAATACACACTCTTTCTTTATAGAAAGCATTTGTAAACATGGTGGTGATATGATTGAATGAAGGATGTCAAGGAACCTGGAGGAAGAGATGTATCTTTTAGCCGTAAGCAACAAAAATAGCTGGTATTACTCCCTTGAGTGAGACAATACCCACAACTCTAAGTTGTGGTCAACAAACAGAAGGGTTATTTGTCACAATGTAATAGGTATTAACAATATTTTAATATTATTAACACATATAGAATGCTTTAAGTTTTACAATGTGATTCCCTTACAACATCCATAAGGGGTAGATAATGCAGTTATTTTTACCCCTATTTTGTAGATGAGGAAACTGAGGCTCAAAGAGATAAAATAACACTCCACTACTCCCTGTTACTGTAATTCAGCCAAGAAAGGGAATATTGTGAAGGGAATTTAATTCTCAATTAAACAATAAGCAGCTGCTGGGTATTGAGCTAGGTGTTGGATGGATCTGGTTGGTAAAACTACAGGCTCGCAATGTACTAAATGCTTAACACATACATTTCACTGTTGCTGTGTTTGTAACGTTCATATATTTATTTAACGTGGTCAGTGGGAGATCTTCATCTAGGCATTTTCTGCCTTGGGTGGGCAGGGTCTTACAATCATGTGAATTTGCTCTGCCCAGTTGACTGTCCAGGGTTGTTCTAATAAGAATCAAGTAAGTAGGCATTTATTAAGCACCTGCCTTGGGGATACAGAAAGAAAGGTGAGATGGTCCTCACCCAGCACCTGGCACACAGGAAGCTTCCTCTGAAGTGATTAAGTTGATTGACTGAAGCTTACTTTACTAAGGACATTCTCTAATAGAGGGATGAACTTTGTCAAGCACAAATGAAATAAATGAATCCAATAACTGCAAGGATCAAGTGAATGTTAGCCATAGCTTCTAATACCATAAAAATTGCAGCTTCACAGCAGCTGTGAGACAGGTGAGAAAGTAGTCACTGGCCTGGGTGAGGACTGTCCTTGAATCTTCACTGATCCAAAGCCTATTAAATGAGCAGAGGAGCAGGCTGAAGGCTGACTTAGACGGGCAATAATTGTGCCAGCTGAGACCTCTGACTTGGGAACATCGACTTAGGCATAAGATCCCCTGCCCTACACAGTTATGTACACACCATCCTTTCAAAGATGGCAGCCCATAACTATCCCACAGGCGAAGGAAGTCTTGAGTCCTTTGAGTTCTTGGCTCAGCTTCACAGTTAGGATGTTCTGGGTTTTAAATATCATCTGTCCCTTACTAGCTGTTGTGACCATAACAATAGCTAGCATTTATATAGCACTTTAAAAGTTTGCAAAGCATTTTGCATGTTCTGTATTAGTTGTGCCTCACAATAACCCTGAAAGGTAGGTACTATTATTATTCTCTTTTTACAGATGAGAAAACTGAGGCTGAAAGTTTAGATGACTTGTCTGGGGTCACACAGCTACTAAAATGTCTGAAGGAGTCAAATTCAGGTCTTCTGGACTGTGCTTTATCTTCCGGTGCTTCCTGTGATCTACCAGATCACTCAGCTGCCTCTAGACTGTGAAGAATTCACTTAACCTTTGGGTGACTTGAAGACCCTAAGTTAAGAAGTCTTTAATAAGCACCTACTATGTTCCAGCCACTGTGCTAAGTCAGGTATTCTCAAATGAGATTTATTCAGTCAATGGCAACAATTTCCAATGGGTGATTTCAAATACAGTATAAATCTATCCCAGCCCCTCCCTTTTCCCACCAACCACAGTAAGGAAGGTCAGAATGTAGAGTATATCTCTCTCTGTTTCGTCCACTCAGCAATCCAACATCTTTCAACCTGCTTTCTGCTTCCTGGTCAGTCCCTGGTGCTGTGACTCCACTGCTATAATTCTCAGCCAAAGTGGGAGGTTGAAATCTTGGACGAAACCAGCCCCAGAAAGCCACAGGATCAGCTGCTCCAGTATTAAATGCTAGGAAGTTGGTCTTCACAGACCAGATCAGGCCTGCTGTAAACTCATGGAAGACTAGCATTCTGCAATTTAAGTGAAGAAACTCAGGAAAGGCAAACAATTACAATGTTACCTAAAATTTATATATTCAACTCTCGATCATCTGCAATAATGGATAGAGGCAGCGGCAAAATAAAATTAATAAGAGCAGATAACCCCAAAGCAATCGATATCTGGCTCTGGAATGCATCACAGGATTTTATTCTTAGCTGCATCTGTATCTAAGTCATCCTTCAATCACGCTCTTATAAAAATCCATTTCATTCCCTGGACACACCAGTTGGTCATGGAGAAGGAAATCCCAGGTTAAGTCACTAGAGATGTAGGGAAAAGCAAATAAGCAACAGCTGACAAATAGCAACTATAATCAGCCAATCAATCAACAAGCATTTATTAAATGCCTACTATGTGCCAAGCACTGGTGGGAGTGAGGATACAAAAATAAAAAATGTCCCTAGTTGCCACAAAGATCCTACATCTAGGAAACCTTTTATGTCCTCTCCTATATCAGCTAAATAAAGTACCAGAGTAAATGACTTGCTGATTGGCTGGGGGCAGGGGATGAGGGGTAGAAGATGGAGGGTCTCAGGTAACTAAAAGGACCAGGACTGGATACTGAGTCTTCCAAGAGCCCAGGCCAATGTTCTTTTTCTTGCTTTTTTTTTCTTGGAGGGGGGAAGGCAGGGCAATTGGGGTTAAGTGATTTGCCCAAGGTCACACAGCTTACTTACTAGTGTTAAGTGTCAGGTCCTCCTGACTCCAGGGCTGGTGCTCTATTCGCTGTGCCACCAATGTTTTACTAATTGATTATGAGGCACAAGTTCTCCAGTGCCTGAACTGAGAATAAATAAGCCCAGCAGACAGTGATCGAATCTGAGTCTGGGTCACAAATGGCACCTGCTACAATATTCAAGTCTAAACAATAAATAATTGTCTAAGCCAAGGGTTCTTGACCCTTTTGTTGGAAACCCTAGCATGCTCAGACATTTCTAAAAAGTGCTCTTCTGAAGTAGAGTAAAATGGCACTTGAGAGGGCTAAACACACAAAAGGAAAGAGTTGCAAGAATTAAATGGATGGGTGTAAGAGGAGAAAGAGGCAAAAAGAAATGAAAAAATGCAGGGAAAGGAAATATTCTTTAAAATAAAGTGAACTTCTGATAATCAATGTACATAAAAATTAACACTGAATGTAAATCAAAGGAATGATATTTGCATAGGTCTAAGTACTCTTCAAACAGCTCCAACTAGAGAGTAAATCCTTGTTCTCCAATCAATAGGTTTTTACAAGCAACTAGCTGGATGACCTTGGTCAAGTCAATGCCTCTCTAGGTTTCACTTTCCTCATCTATACAGTGAGATCCTCTAATGCTCTCCGGAGTGGAAAGGATGGCATAGGGGAACCCCAAACATACAAATATGCCACTGTTCTTGGGGTCACTCCTTATTAATGTTGAGCATTAGTGGTAGGGAAGAATTCCTAATCTAAGTGAATGGAAATGTGTCAGTTAGGAATACTGAAAGCTAAGCAGCTCTCTCCTCCTCTTTCTGCCAACACACCAGCAAAGAGACGTTCTGAGCAGCCATTGTAATTTCAGGAAATGGAGAGGAAAAAAGCATGTAAACAAATTCATCAGATCCTATGACCTATCATAGGATAACAGAAGGCTTCAAAACTAAACTGGTCCCCAGACATCAGTCCAACTCTCTCAATTTACAGTGAAGGAAACCAGGGCAAAGAGAGGTAAAAGACTTAACCAAGGTCACACAAAGAGTAAGCAGCAGAATGAGATTCCAACCAATTTTGACTCCAAAGTTATTCGTCTTTCTGTTATATAACACCCAGTCACCAAAGGGTGCTTCTCCGTGAATTTCCTTGCCCCTGCAGTATCCGTACTGGTCCTACAGAAAAGATGGCAGGAATTTACAAAGACTGAGGTTCAAACTCTTCTTTACCCTATTATTGTAAAGTTGGTTGGATTAGAGAATTTCAAACTTTTAGCCTGTCACAGCACCTCTAACTTAAGCTTAAACCAAGTTTTAATTCCTCTATTCCCTGAGATCCCAGATTAGAGCTGGAAGGAACCTTAGAGGTCATCTAGTCCAACCCCCTCATTTTACAGATAAGGAAACTGAGGCTCAGATTAAGTGACTTGCCCAAGGTCACAGAGGTAGGTGACAGAGACAAAAGTCAGGTCCACTGACTTTAAATTCAGTATTCTCTCCCTGTATCCACATTATGTCCCTGAAGAGCAATGACTAGTACCCCAATTTTATAGATGGGGATCAGGGTGTGAAAACCAAAGGAACAATGAAAACACATACCCTGTGCACAGTATATTCTTAAAAATCAGAGTAACTTGGGGGTAGGCAGGTGGTACAGGGACACTGTGCATCACTGGCCCAAGATGAACACACAAAACTCTTAGAAAGTCTTGTGAATTCCACTAAACACTGTTCACTAGGAGACATCAAAAGTTTGACCTCCTCACCAGCCTTCCTCTCCAGCAGGCTAGTTTGATAGTTTACTACTAATATGATCTTCAATGTAACATGGCTGAAATCAAAGGAAACTGGATCCTAGAATGCCCAGCGAGGGTAGGGGAAAAAGTCCCCAATCCAGAACACCCTAAAAGCCAAAGCATTCTCATGCTACCACCTGACAAAGGATGCTACATCAGAGATCTCTTCAGATCAACCCATTGCCTTATTTGCATGAATGGGCCCAATGGCCAAACTACCAGAAGAGCCATTCTTCCCGCACACATTACAAGGCCAATTTTACTGGGCTACCCACAGAAGCTCATACTCTTCCCACCCTGGGAGCCCTTTGGTCATTTACAGCCTTCAGTCTGATCTTCTAGCCAGAACTGGTCTTCCATGTAGTGCTCAGTGTCTGTGCCACTGTCCTGAAGGCTGTCCTCACAGTTTGAGGGGTGGCTGCTGGCCTCTTTCAGCTCCCACTGCACCTCGACCAAACGATAGAGCTCCATGGCAGTTGTGGCATCTTCTACAGATGAATGCCCATGCTGGCCAACCTGCAAAGGAAAAAGGAAGCAAGGTCCTTGGGGTGTGAGGAAGACTGTGAGCTCCCAGAGAACAGAGATATAGGCTGCACTGGTGAATTCTGTCCAGTGCCACAAAGGGGCAGACATTTTCACAAGTAATTCCTAATGAAGATGGACTAACTTTCATGTCTTTTTAGGGGAGATAAGATAGGCTAAATCCAGACAGAAACAGAACTGGAGCTGAGATAGCATAATGGGATGCTGGGGGAGTTTGGGGGCTGAGAAAGAACCTCTAATGAATAAACCAATAAAGGGAACAATCTGGCCTCTTCCAGGGCACAAAGGGGGGAAGTAGGGAAAAGGGAATGAGGTCACAGAATGTAGTGGTACTCAGGCCTGTGAAAAAAAAGGAGATCACTTCCTAAAGTATTCTGGGCTTGAGATGGAAAAAAGGAATTACAAGGAAAAGTAAACCCACAAATAGTAGTGGACAGAGTAATGATCTGAAAGTAGAAGGCTGGGGTTCAAATTGCAATTCTACCATTACTGATTATTTATGACTTGTCATTTAATATCTCTTGGTCTTAGTTTCACCTAAAAATGAGGCTCTAAACCAGGATCCTATGAATAGAACACACACACATTCACACGAACACACACATACACTCCCACACCTCCACCTCTCCTCAGGCTGGAACCACTCCGCCTGAGATGCCACAGGCTTTGACCCCACAATGTGAACTCTCTCTTCATCTGTCTATTCCTTCCTCCCTCTAATCCTCACACACCTGGATTCTTTTGTTCAGCAGCTGCAGGGCCAGGTTCTTGAGAGAAGAGGATTGGGCTCGGACAGGGAAACCTGTTTGATTGATTAGGCTAGGGACAGAAAGGGTGTCCCGAGTTTGTCTCCGAGGATGAAAGTATTTGAGGGCCTGGAAGTCATTATGGAGTGCGTGGCCCACCACCACCTTGCCCTTCAGCAGTTTAAGGATCTAAAAAACATGAAATGCATCAGTGAGATTCTCACCACTCTACCAATGAATACCCACTACAAGTGGACAGCATCTCTCAAGGGTTCAAGAAGCACCCCAGGGAGAGAAAAGGCTTATATGATCCAGGACCACCCTCATTCTTATAGGCCCTTGCCCCACATCTGCTTCAACCATTCTAGTGTAAGAGTAGAGTCTGATACCTCTTTTATGAAGAGGATTCTACCCACCGACCTTTCAGGGCTCTTAGTGGCAATACCACATTTTGCAATTTGGTCACATTCTATATGTCTTACTGATTTCTTCCCTTCCCCAACTTCATACATGGCAGAGTAGTGAGAAGAATGAGGAAGACCCGAATTCAAATCCTGCCTCAGACACTTAACTAGTTATGTGACTCTGGGTATATAACCTCATTCAGCCTCAATCACCTAATCTGTAAAATGGGAATAATAACAGCAACCTACCTCACAGGGTTACTACAAGACTAAATGAAATTGCATATGTAAAGTATTTGGCAAACCTTAAAGCCGTATGTAAATGCCAGTTAGTAATAGGAATATCTTGCTTTTTTTTTTTTTGGAGGGAAGAAGGCAGGGCAATTGGGCTTAAGTGACTGGCCTGAGGTCATACGGCTAGTAAGTGTGTCAAGTGTCTGAGGTCACATTTGAACACAGGTCCTCCTGACTCCAGAGCCAGTGCTCTATCCATTGTGCCACCTAGCCACCCAGTAATAGGTATATCTTATAGCCTGTTTTGCATAAATCTTGGCTCTTTGACTACCAATTAATTGAGGACCCTGTCCTTTATATCTTGGCTATCTTCCATAATACCTGGAATGATGCTAGCCACAAAGCATTGACTGGCTTTTCCTATTTTTTCCCCCCTGGTCCTAATTCCCCAGCTTTTGAGAATAGGTTTTGATACCTCCCCTTCTATCTGGTCTAACCTGTCTTCTTCCAAAGTAACTCTTCCTAGGACAACTTCCTCAGGCAAAGCGAAAATTTCTCCTCATCCTGCATTCATTAACCTATCAAAAGTCACAGACTGAAGCAGGGGTGCGAATCCTTTGGTCTTGAGGCCACAAGCACTACACCCCCAACAGTGTGAAAGAAAGTGCTAGACTAGATCTGTGATCTCACTGAACTTGAATGTTCCAACACAAGCTGACCTTTCTCTATAACTTCTAGTCTTGGAGAGCTGCCTAAAGATTTGGGAGCTTAAGTGATCTGCCCAGGGTTACAATCAGTATGGATCAGATGTAATACTAGAAATATTAGGTTTTCCTGATTTTGAGGCCAGCTCTCTCTGCACTACATGATACTACCAGTCTCTTTTGCTGGGTAGTGTCTAAGGTCATTTCTTGCCTGAAGGGAACTTAAAAGCTAGCTGAGGAGACAAGACTATCCTTCACATAACAGAACTAAGACAATTGTCAGAAACCATACTAAGCCCAGGCTCAAGTCACTTGTGGGAGATGCAATCAGGCTCTGCTAATTAGTTACACAAACAAGGTCTGTGAAAAAGGAGGTTAGAGGGGCAACTAGGTGGTGAAGTGAATAGAGTTCTGGCCCTGGAGTCAGGAGGACCTGAGTTCAAATCTGACTTCAGACACTTAATACTTACTAGCTGTGTGACCTTGGGCAAGTGACTTAACCCCAATTGCCCTAACTTCCCCCCCTCCAAAAAAAGAAAAAGGAGGTAGAAGTGCAGCCAGGTGAAGATTCCATTTCCCTGTTCCATTTTTTCAATCTTATTTTGATTTCAATTTGCAAGTTGCCCCAAATCCTCTCAGAAGGAAAGGGTGAATCTTAAGCCAACAGGGGTCCCTCTATACTTCACAGCACATGAGCAGAGTTTTCCCTAGCCATGCCCATACCTCCTTTTGTGCCACTCTGAAGGGGATAGCATTTTGCATATGCTGTCGGGTAACGCCACTCCAACGCGTTCGATAATCCACAATGGGTGTCTCAGGCCGGATGTATTTGTCATACAAAACATCCCCATGGTAACTCACCACTGAGCATCGGGCCAGCTCACTCACCCGCCCACCAGGGCCAGTACCCACCATCTCACAGTCAATGGCCACACACTTGTGGGGCATAGCATGGCCAGAGGCAGTGCCCTTGCTGGGTTCAATCTTCTGAATCGGCTTTTTTCTGGGCTGGGTACCAGGTGATCCAAGTGTAGCCTGATGTGTACTACACCTGGTGGCCTCTGTGTCCTCCAAAACCTCTGATCTGGCCAACTGGAGGGTGCTCTCTGACTCCTGAGCTGTAGTCAGCACACCTCTCTTCTCTAGAAGGGCCTTGTGTACCATGAACCGCTGGTGCCGCCGGCTCCTCCTCTTGTGCCACCACCGAGGTATGTCCTTACCACTGGAGTTGGTAGAAGGGGTGCTTGAGCACTGAAAATACTGGGAGCTCTCTTTTGATGCCATCCCTGACAGCTCAGTGAGGGGTATGTGGGTGGCCATCTCTCTACCAGACTGTGACCCACTACTGCTCAGCACCCTAAGAAGGGGAAAAGGAACAGAGAAATCAAGTCAGAGTAATCATTAGAGCTAGAAGGGGCCATGGAAAGAATTTCATCCACACCCTCCTCCCCATTCATTTCAGAGGTGCCTCAGTTGAAACCCAGAAGGCAGACTGCCTTGTCATAAGATAAACTTACTATAGGGGTAGCTATAGCAAATAGAGCGCCAGCCCTGGAGTGAGGAGGACCTGAGTTCAAATCTGGCCTCAGATGCTTGACACTAGCTGTGTGACCTTGGGCAAGTCATGTATCCCAACTGCCTTGCCTTCCCCCCTCCAAAAAAATAAACAAATAAAAATAAACTTACTAGAGGGTCACACGTATAGTAAATGTCAGAGACCAAGATTCGAGCCTAAATCTCCAGACTCAAATCAGATAGTAGAAAACAGTTCTTCCCCAGGCACAATGAGAACACTGTATGACTGATTCTTCAGATACGTACGTACGTAATAGTTTATTTGCTTGAGTTTACTAGCTTGCCAACTCCTCCCCTTCACTGTTACTAAACAAGCCCTACATATAACTTGCTCATGGATGCAAGTGACAGGAGAAATGCACATAGACAGAAACAGCTAGAATGACTGAAAAAGCCACTAGTGCAGACTCAGACAGCAAACAAAACAAATTCTTGTAATCCATGAATAAGTGAATGAAAAAGCATGTATTACTTGCTTTAGTGCACTTACACAGCACACTAAACTCTGGGGCTACAAACAAAAAAGAAAAGACGTTCTCTCCCATCAAGGAGTTTAAATTCTAATAGGAGACAACACAAATAGAGCAGTGATGGCCACAGATGGGAACTGGGAGCCAAAGCCTGTGGCATCTTGGGTGGGGGTAGCTCCAGCCAGTATTCAATTTTGAAAAAATATATAAGCTACATGGTCTGGGGCCTACCTGAAATAGTCAGCCAAGGTAAGGCACTCACTAATCAAAGATAGTGGGAGCCCCAGGCCAAGGCTTTTACTCATGACTAGTGTTCAAAAGTATCTGTGACCTCCTTACCCTAAACTGATCCATTTACAAAAGGCTCCAGCAACCCTACCAGGGTTGGACCACCAACCTACACTCTGGATACAGACTTCCTGTGTTATGGCTATGTTCACTGCTTTGCTTTCCCAAACTCAGTCCCAGTCATGAGACTCAAGGCTGCTTAGTGAGACAACAGCTCGTCTCCTATAATTACTTGGTGGGAATTTTCCCCAATGGTTTACATGCTATGAATAATCCCTGTACTTAGATTATCGATGAGTATGTCAGTATTTCTACTCCTTGTCATCTAGAAGCAGACCAAAATACTCATTTTTATAAATTTTTAATTCTCACTGGCCTAGACTGCCTCTCTACCATCTCTAGATTCTATGGATCCCTTGTTTATAAACTGTGGTCAGAATTCACCTCTTCTAATGATGTTTTCTCTAATTAACTCAATCTAAATCACAACACTGTCATTATAGTCCAATCCATATTTTTGCCTTTTCGTTATTTTAAACATTTTAATGTGTACATGAGGTCAAAAGGCCTGGTTTTGACTCCTACCTCTTAACCTCAGTACATGAATCATCAGACATGTCACTCAAAGTTTTGGAGAGAGTTTTCTCTTTATTCTACAGTTGAGGAAATTAAAGCCCTGAAAGTGATTTGCCCCAAATCAGATAGTAGTAGTAGTAGAGCAGGGATGTTTTTTTTTTTAGTTTCTCTGACTAAAACAATGGGCTTATCGCAAAGATTTTTCTTAAACACCCTGTCTGGCAGAAATAGGGTATTTCTTAGGTCATATATAGAACAAGCAGAAACCCCAGTGGCCATAAACTTTTCCCCACATCCGCTCAGATCCTATCTCTGTCCTGCCTGGTGCTTGAAAGGAACTGATCTTAAGCCTGAGCTGGACTAAGTATTTTCTCTAGGGGAATAGGGATGAGCAGCAGAAAGGCAGGGTACAGCAGGATAACACAATTGAGTTACACTAATCTGTGGGGAGCTGGTTTTATACATCCCCACCCCAAAGGAGACAGACTTGATTCACAATCTCACTTGGAGTCATTTTATCTCAGGTCAAGAGACTAGTAGATAGATTGACCTTACTCGAATTTTATTTACAGTGCAAGTATAATAGAAAAACCCTAGGATAGAAGCCAGGGACACCTGGGTCCTATTTCTGGCTTTGCCACTTGGTAGCTCTGTCACCTTGAGCAAGTTGGTTAGCCTTGGTGTTCTTCATCTGCAAAGTAGCAAAGGCACCAATTTAAAGGGTTTAATAGCAATGTTTCCTATCAGGCAAATGAGGAAAGAGGGGCACTGAGAAATGAAATGACTGAACACCCTCCCCCGCAATGTCAGTTGGTCATCAGAACTGGCTTTCTGAAAACAGTGATTGGAGGTGGTGAGACACATTGCAGCCCTCTTAACATATTCTCTTTATTTTCAGACACAACACATTAATTTCCCCATGTGTACCTGATCCTGAAAAATCAACACAATTATCTGGTCATCTGGAAACTAAATAAAACATGAACCACCTGATCCTCTTTAGGCCCTGTGGGAGTTGGGAGGTTTATAAGTAGGGAAGAGACTGAGTTCTAGCAGGCAACCTTAAAGCTCTTTCAGTAGGATAACCTATATAAGTCCTAATAGACAAGAAGACACAGATGGAAAGTAACTATGGTAGGCAAATTCCAGACCTTTGGGAAACCAAGTTAGTCAATACTGAGGAATAAATCATGAACATAGTGTAAAAGAATCTGAATTCTAGTAGACAGAGGCTTGCAAGGAGCCAGATTAACACTCTAGACTTTCTGCCACCAATTTGCCAGATGATATGAAAAGCACTAGACTGGGGGAGGGGGTCAGAAGACTACCAACCTTGGCCACCAACCCCTCTGGAATAATTTCCTCATCTGTTAAATGAAGAGGCTGGATTAAGCACATAGGATCATAGATTTGTAGCTGGAAGGAACCTTAGAGGTCATCTATTCTAAACCCCTTGTTCAAAAGATGTGGAAACTAAGACTCAAAAACATCAAGTGACCTGCCCAAGACTACATAGGTGGCAGTGGCAGAGCTGGAACCCAGAATTCTTTGATTCCCACCCCAGAGATCTTTCTCTCTCCCTTAAAAGAACCTCTTAAGTACCTTCCAAATCCTAAGGTCTCAAATTTCATTCTATTACAATACTTAAGTTCTCTAGACTTCAGGTTACTAGGTGGTAAATGAGAAGTCTCCAGGACCTCTTTTCACCCCAGACAGAAGAGGGTGAGGTTGAATTGTAAGAATACAATAAGCATGACCTCATCAAGGGATAGGCTCCCAAGATCCAGAGTAAGTTGTGATTAGTGCTGACAAAGCTTTGAGTGACTAATGCTTTGACGAACTGAGCCCAGACTAGGAACACTTTAGTCAGGACCTCTGAGGGGCCTAGTTAAGGGAGAGTCACTGATCTAGCTTCTTTCTTCTACAGCAAGACTTCTGGCCCCAATTCACCACTATGATTGATCCCTCCAGAATCTAGGGCATCCATAGACTCATGATTCTTGAACAAGAAGTCTTATGATAAAATAGTCCTGAGTGGCAGGAGCCTGTCCTCCTCACAGTGAGGATCTGTGATCCCAGGATCTGGGTTCAAAACCTGACTATGATACTTAACCACTCTGTCAAGTCACTCTGCCCCTCTAGGCTTCAGTTTCCTTGGTGAAATTAGGAGGTTGGCTAGGTGATAGCTAAAGTCTCTTTCAATTTTTAACGTTTTTGTAATATTTTATGGCCTGAAGAAAAGCTTGAAGGAAAATAGGGGCTGAGTACCCAAGACCAAGGCCTCCAGGGAAACAGGCAGCGATTTGGGTGTGCTTCAAACGCTGCCCTCAAACCGGAAACCCAATTTCAAGGGGCAACAACGTGACTGACTTAAGAATGTCCAGGAGAAGTTAAAAAAAACATCAGAGCTCCCAAAGACTCTTATAGATCATCTAGAAGCATCCCCTAGCTTTAGACAAGGGGAAACTGAGGTCCAAGAAGGCGGTGCGGTTCTATGGAAAGGGCACCGGATTTGGAATCAGTAAGTTCAGCCTGGAAGGGCTGTTGGAGGACAACCCTCTTCATTTAATGAATGAAGAAATTCAAAGACCCAGAGAGGTTACCTGGCTTGTCTAAGGTCACACAGGTAGCAAGCATCAGGGGTGGCATTCGACAATCTAGTCCTCTGACTCCAAGAGCCCACGCTTTCAGTGATACCACGAGTCAGGGGGCCTAAGTTCAAATCCCGCCTCGGGTCCTGACCTGGGATACGTCGGTTAAGCAGTAGGGGGAGGGGGTTCCATTTCCTCCTACGTAAAATTAAAGGACTGGCCGGGATGTCCCCTAATACCCCTTCCTCCAGCTCTACCTTGCCCCCACCCCCCCACCCCCGACCGGGATTCCCAGCCCACCCTTCCCCGTTGGTAGTCTCTCAGCAGCTCTACTCGAGGCGAGGTCACAGAGGGGGCCACGATGGGGCGGGGGCACGGGTGCCTGCCTCCAGGAGCTGCCCTCGCTCTTACCCCTACACCGACCCGCACCGCGCCCCCCGACCTACCCCGCCCCGAGGCTCGGCCGCTTCCTGAGGATCTCCCTCTTCCCTCGGTCCCGAGTCCCCTCCCCGGAGGCCTCGGATTCCGACCCCGAACCCCCGGCCTCCCAGCTTACTGGACACCCGCAGGTCCCTCTTCCGGCCTCCACATGGTCGCACAGAACGCAGAAGCTCCCACATGCCCGGGCAAGCCCGGCTTCTACTCTCCATCGATTGGTTCCTGTAACTGTACTGCCCTCCCCCGAGCTCCTCTGATTGGTCACAGGATTGACATTCTCGAGCCGGTCCGAAGCCGGGAGACGCGTGGCTTCGGGGAAGGGGCGGGGTTTTCCAGGCTCCGTGGGTTTACCTGTGGGGTGGATTTAAAGGTAAAGGCTTCGGGGACGGGGCCAAGTGCCCAGAACCACGTTAAGGAGACACTCTTAGCGTCGTAATAAAGGGAAACGGAAGAAACTTCGGAACTCGGATCTAGACTTCAGGTGACCCAAAGTGAAGCATGTCTCGCCTCTCCTGGGGGAAGGTGGCGGATTCTAGGTACGGAAAGGGGCTTATTTTCAATCATGGCCAATGTAGTGATTCCTTTGGCTTGACTCTTATTTCTAGAGAAGAATTCTTTGGGGAGGGTAGGGAAATAGCTTGAGAAAAGACAGGGATGCAGAAAAAGAAAAGAGAATCAATAAAACTTTTTTTTAAATAAAATCTTCAGAGTACAATTCTGAGTTCCCTCTTTCAGCTCTCTTCCTCATCCAACCAACGATTATGTCATTTCAGTTGTCATTGCTTTAACCCAGCAATTCTCAAACCCCAAAGAGCTTTTGGTTATATCTCTTGATATTTACTATTATAAATTTTAAACTGGTAACTTTCAAGAATAGCATTAATTCATTTAAAATAACAATAACAAACCAATTACATGTTAACATAAGGTGTTTATGAAAAGTGTTTCCTACATCAAAAAGAAATTTTAGAAAGGAGAGCATCATGGTTTTATATATTTTTGCAAATCTCTTTAATGTGTGGCTTAACAGAAGACAACTGTATTCTCCGATTTGCTTCTTTTTTTCTCCTATTTTTTTAAGCTTTTTTTTTGGAAGGGGAAGACAAGGCAATTGGGGTTAAGTGACTTGCCCAAGGTCACATTAACTAGTAACTTCTCCTATTTGCTTCTGCATTCAATCTATTGTGATATGCTGTTGTAGATGAAAAAAAAATGAAGATAATCTGGCATTACACAGATATGTAGTTGGAGAAGGGAAGAGTATTTAATAGATAAATAACATCTTAGTGTTATTATAAAAATAGTATTAACCTCATCGACCCCATGAAATTTTCTCAGGGACAGAAAGGTCTAGAGAATCTCCAGGGTTCATAGGACCACACCACACCTTGAAAACCTCTGCTTTCACCTAATAACTGCCTTTTGTTTCAGGAATGTAAACTAGAGCCCTGTGGAAGGTGTTAAGAATGGGTTAGTAAAATGATGCAGGGGTGGTTTCAGAAACTTCGAAGACTAGCACTCTGACATAGAGTGAAATGAACAGAACCAGGAGAACGAATTATAGAGTTACCACAAACACTGTAAAACCAAACAACTCTGAAAGATAACAATACTATGAAGATATTAATACTATTTCACCTGCTTAGATATCCTAGGCTGTACTCTTCCCACTTACAGAGGACCCTTCATGCTTTTGGGGGATAGAGATACCATTCCTTCTTGCTCCCTCTGCTTATCTCCTGACTTGGCCTGAACCTGCCTCAAGAGATAGGAGAGAAAACCCTACAATAGTTCCCAGCCTGAGCTGCCTAAGAACCTGAGAAGCTGTCACCCAAGGCAAGACTGAACAGCATGTGGTTTTATTGAACCCCCCAAACTCATTTGACAAGGATTAAAAAACACCCAACCCCTTCATACTCAATCCATCCAAGTGATCCTGAAATGCCCTTCCTTCATTATACAAAATCCATTCACATATACCCCTCCCTACCACTGACTGCAACATCCCACTGTAAAGACATAAGGTTTAGGGGCGCTCAAGACCCCAAAATACCAACACGTCTGGTCCTGCTGAATGAATTCGACTCAAGTCTTCCCTCAGCCAAAGAAAAACAAAGTTTATTAGAAATTTGACTTAAGGAGACTCAGTATCTGTGGACAAGAGGGCCAGAATCATCTGACACAAAGTGAGTGCCCTAGATCATTCTCAGGCACCTTCATGGAGGCAAGATGGAACTGATATACAGAAAGGTTGTGGGAGGATTTAGAGCTGGTCTAGAGGAGGAGTCAAATGAGGTCAGACTCCAGTAATGAGAGGTAAGGGTGGGAAGTAGCTGGAGGCTACCAGGAGATGACAGACAATGGAGGACCTTGCTAGTTTAAGGGTGTAGAGATATTTTGGGAGGATCAAGGGTGGGAGCTAACTGGACAAAGGAGGGCTAGGCTAGTAACTGAGATCTGGGCCAGAGCCTCTTCAAATGGGAAGATTCCATCAGAGTTCCAGGGGGTTCCCAGAGCCTGTACCTCCTCACCACTCTGAAGCTACCCACTTCTTCCATTGTGCTCCCTGGAACAAATGCTCCATAGGTAACAAACACTTTCATCCTAAATCTTTTCCTTTCCCACTCCATCTCCTGGCTCCCACTGGGACCTGGCTCCCTCCTGATGACACAACCTCCCTGGCTACCCTTGAATCCCTTTCCAACACTGGTTGCACTTTCACTCATAACCCTGATTCACTGGTCCAGGTGGGAAAGTTGGAATACTTGTTCACTCAATAACCTCCTTCACCCAGTAGCTTCTCTTTTGAGATTCACACAATCCATATCTACCATCCAATCAAAATTTTGGTCACTGTTGTCTTCCTACCTCCAGGACACTCTCATTTCCTCAATGAGTTCAGTGCCTGGCTTAGTCTTTCTCTTTTCCCCAACTCCTGGCCTCATACTAGGGGATTTCAATACATGTATTTATTCTCCTTCAAATACTCTAACCTTTCAGTTCCTCAATTTATTCATTTCCCATAACTCCCTTCTCTACCCCACCACAGGTACACACAGAGGGGGATACCCTTGGTCTTACCATCAACTATAAATGTTCTGCTTCCATGTTTACAAACTCTGAAATTCCCTTATCCAACCATAATTTGATGTTATTCCCCTTCTCACTCTTCATTGCTAATCCAAACCCTGTTCTTTGTTCTCATGGACCTCCAATCCCTTTATCCCTTTAGTTCTTTCCCTGAATCTCCCCTGAAATGTTAGCTCATCACTACTGTAATGGCAACACTCCTCCTTTCCCTATCTTGATCCCTTATGAACCAGTTCAACTTGACACTGTACCCTTCTCTTGAATCCCTTGTCCCAGATCTTGCCCTGCCAAACCTCAGTCCTGAAATACTCCCACCATCCAGTGTATTGATTCCTACTCATGTACTGCTAAATTAGAGAAAATCATGAAGCTGTGCTAACTGGATCTGTTGAGGTTTGGGGGCTTTAGGGGTGCTTGAGACCCCAAAATACTGACATTCCAGGTCCTGCCAAATGAATTCAACTCAAGCCTTCTCTCATCCAAAGTAAAACAAAGGTTATTAAAGATTTGCCATAATGGGTAGACTCTTAAGGAGCCTAAGTATTTGTGTTAACAAGTGGGTCAGAACAATATGACACAGACTGAGTCTATGTTAGATGGAATCTCAACCCCTTCATGGAGGCAAGATGGATCTTATATACAGAAAGACTGTGGGAGTGATCTAGGGGGTGGTCTAGAAGAGCCATCTGGGGAGGGGTCTGAGGAGAATCTTGAGGAACTGAGGTCGGACTCCTGGAATGGGATTAAGGGTGGGAAATAGTTGAAGGCTACCTGGAGATGACAGACAATGGAGGGCTAGGCTAGTTTAAGGGGAACAGATTTGAGTATAGATATTTTGATAGGATCAAGGGTGGAAGTAGCTGGAAAACAGAGGGCTAGGAAAGTAACAGATTAGAGCTAGCATAATGAAAGGATTATGGCCTCAAGCAAAAAGCCTCATCCAGTGGGAAAATTCTAGGGGGTTCCCAGAGTCCAAACCCTATCAGATCCACTACAAGTTCATGTTACATAATCTCAACTGGACCCTCACTGTAGCAAATCAATTCTTTTACATCTCTCTACTTGACTCATTTTCCCTTTCATCATAGCAGCCTTTCCAAACCTTTTTATTCCTCCTTAAACCTACCATAGCTCCCCTTGCTCCGACTCTCAGCTGAGAATCTGGCCTCAGGATTGAGAATTGAATTGAGGTCATTCTCCAGAGCTTCCTCTTCGCCTCTCCTCAATTTACATCACCCAGATGCCTTTTACCACTATCTCTCCTTTCATCCCTGTCTCACGGTAATGAGTCTGCCCTTCTCCTTTCCAAGGCAGACTCCTTTACTTGCTACAAATGATGCTGTTTCATCCTGTCTCCTCCAGCAGATTATCCCCTCCATTATCCCCACTCTCTCAATTACACGTTAAATCTTTTCTTGTCTACCTGCTGCTTCCCTATGACCTACAAACATATCCATGTCTCCCCTGTCCTCACATGATCCATCCATACTTGCTAGTTATGGTCCCATTTCTCTTTTCTTTTATGGCCAAACTACTTGAGAAGACTATCATAGATGCCTCCACTTTCCTTTTCTTTCCTCTCCTTTCACTCTCTTCTTAACTTTCTAGTCTGGCATCTGACCTCCTCATTCAAACAAAACTGTTCTCTCCAAAGTTACCAACAACCTTAATTGCCAAGTGTAGTGGCTTTTTTCCTCCGTCCTCATCCTTCTTGACTTCTTTACATTCTTTACATATGCCAATCACTCTTTTCTCTATATTCTCTCCTCTCTAGGTTTTGTTATCCTATTCTTTCCTGAAACCTATATGACCACTGCTCATTCTGCTTTGCTGGATCTTCATTCAAATCACATCCACTAACCTGGGTGTCCTGGGGCTTTTCTCTTCTCCCTCTATTCTCTTCCTCTTGGGGATCTCATCAGTTCCTGTAGATTCAATTATCATCACTATGCTGATGATTCTCAAATCTGTATATCTAGCCTTAACCTCTCTGCTGACCTCTAGTGTCCCATCTCCAACTGCCTATTGGACATCTCAAACTAGATGTATATTGATCTTAAACTTATGTCTAAAACCAAACCCATTATTTCCCTCCCCTCTTTTTAGCCTCTCTAGTACTGTTGAGGACTCCACCATCCCTCTAGTCATCTAGGCTCAAATTTTAGGTGTTCTCCTTGATACCTCCACCTCTCTCACCCCCAGTATCCAATCTGTTGCCAAATGTGAGCACAAGCAAGGTGGGATTTTTTTTTCTAATTATTGTTGGAGCTCAGTTTCCTAGGCTCAAGCTAAATTGTAAACATCTGAAGGATTAATCTTCTTTGAACCCTGATAATTCACAGCTGTGCTGAGTCAAATAGGTTTCATGCCTTCTGGCTCTAAGCCAATAAGGGGCTGAGTCTTTGTTATATATTCTGGGAGGCTGCATTTTGTTCTGGGGGGATTAGCTCATGAGAAGGATCTTTTGATTTCCTGGTTGAGACTGAGTACATTTCTGTGTTCCCTCAATCCAAGTGATGTATGTAAAGTGTATAGCAATATTGCTATGGTCAGACAACTAGAGCCCTGTCTGTTGGTCTTTGTGCTAATTTCTTTGCTTGTATTTTCTATACTCACTTCTTTCTCTGTAATTAAAGTAGTATTGTTAACCCTTTTAAAGCTGTCTTTTCTCTATAAAGCACATCAAAAGAACCTGTGCTAGCAGACCATCCTGGCTGTGCTACTACATCAAGGTTTGTCAATTTCACCTTTGCAACATCTTACCAGATGATGTAGCACAAGTCAAGGGGGCATATATAGTGTTAGACAGTCTGTTCTCATGCCTTCCCACTTCAATATGGGATTTTTATCCCTCAAGAATGCTATCTAAGGAGGCAGCAGGTGCTGTTGAAAACACAGGGTTCTATCAGTATGACTGGGGATGTCACCTTCCTTCTCTCTGCCCCAGTTTCTTCATATGAGGAAGGTGGACTAGATGCCCTTTAAAGCCTCTTCAGCTTTAAATTTATAGTCAGAATCTACAGGTAAACTAAGGGAGTTAAACTAGATAATCTCTAAATTATCTTTAATTTAGATCTATATCATCCTAAGTACAGGCATACCTCATTGCTCTTAGCTTTATAGGGCTTTGTAGATACTGCGTTTTTTTAACAAATTGAAAGTTTTTGGCAACTTTGTATCCAGCAAATCTATCGGCACCATTTTTCCAGCAGCATGTGCTCACAGATTGTCCCTGGGTCACATTTTGGTAATTTTCACAATATTTCAAAATTTTCATTATTATATATGTTACGGTGATCTGTGATCTTTGATGTTACTATTATAATTGTTTTGGGATACTACCGTGTTTCCCCGATAATAAGACCTATCCCGAAAATAAGCCCTCCCCTTACTGTGTAAGATTCCTCTAAAATAAGCCCTCCCCCGAAAATAAGCCCATATTGAGATTGCTACTGTAGTGAAGGTGATCCCCTGTGCTACACGCTACATTACGGTACCCTCTGTATGCACCGTCTCCCCCCCCCAAACGCACACAGCACTCCGAGCTGCATCCAATCAGAGCTGCAGCAGTGAGCACGTCATCCTGTTCTTCCCCAGTGATTTGCTTATTGAATAAAGGTACATTTTTTTGTTCACATTTACCTGTTTATTAAAATTGCTGTCAATGTTCATTAAAATAAGCCCTCTGGTGTTTTTCTGTCCAAAAAATTAATAAGACAGTGTCTTATTATCGGGGAAACACGGTACTAACCCAATCCATATAAGACTTTGAACTTAATCGATAAAGGTTGTTTGTATTTTGACTACTTCATTAACCAGCCCCTCAGGCCTCCGTGTTCCCTGGGACATGACATTGAAATTAGGCCAATTTATGTTGTTTGTCGTTCATTTTTCTAGGAGGACCAGTAACATCATGGGGTGATGTCTTGACTCATGTGTGAACTGGACTTAAGTGAGGCAGAGTTGCACAAAATCTTCAGCCTCAATGTTTCTTCCAAAATCATCAAAATCCAGTGGCAGGGCAAAAGTTGAGAAGACTAGCAATTGCCTAGGATGCAGTGGATGACCTTGGTGTCTTCCTCGTCTTATCAAGCTCTAAGCACTCCATAGCTGCTCTCATGGCTGTTGGAACAAATTGTTCTGCTCATTTGGCAGGGGGACGTTTTTGTTTACTTGGGGTGGATACCCCCCTAACTCAATGGGTTTTCCAGCCAATCAGACCAGGGTGTGGTCATAGCCGCCCCAACCTTCCACAACATTGAGGCAAGACCCTCCACCAGCAAAAAGATGGCTCAGATAATGAAGGCTCAGATAGTGGTTAGCATTTTTTAGCAATAAAGTATTCTTTTTTATTAAGACATGTACATCAGTTTGGTTTTTTTAGACATACTTTTTACACACTTAGTAGGCTACAGCATAACTTTTATATGCACTGGGAAATAAGCATAACTTTTATATGCACTGGGAAACCAAACAGATTGTGTGATTTGCTTTATTGCTGTGTTCTGGAACCAAACTAGACACCAAAGAGTTGCAAAATAAAGTGACACCCCAGTTCTGAGATAGAAGATCCTTTGGTGGTAAAGCAACTTGTGAATTAGTTGATCCACAAGCTTTATCTCACTTTTGAAGTCCTAGAACAACTTTTATCTGTGTTTCTCATTTGACTCTTGCTTGACTCTTTGACTTTTGTTTTTGTATTCCCAGGCGCAGTGACTGCCACATAGCAGGACTTTATAAATGTTTCTTGATTGATTTTCTTCAATTTCAACAAACATTTATGAAGTTCCAACAATACCCTAAGCCCTATGCTGAGGGGTACAAACATGGTGGGGCCTGGAGGGAAAAATCCCAGCTCCTGCTCTTAGAGAATTTAGAATCTTAATTGCTTTTTAGCTGTTTCATCATTGACTTTTCTTCCCCATTAGTCTAAAGCTCCTAAAGATCAGAGATTGTATATTACCTTTTTTAGCCACTAGATTCCTTCAGTTGCCCCCATTAGCTACTGCAATGTCCATGGTACTCCAGGGATAATCATCTATCTTAATCCACAGTTAAGGATCACCATTTTCATAGAATCTCCCCAGCAGAAACCTGAATAATACATGTAGCAGCATGATAAATTGAAAGACATTTTCTTAAAATAGAATGCAAGGTTAACAACAAGTTGTTAAATAAAACAGCAAGCAATCTCACCTCCCATTTCCCAAGGCTACCATCTTCCAAACTTTCAAGGACTGGAAGCTATGAGTCTGCTTGTCCCATGTGAGAAATACAAATAGTCTAGGAGTAAATAATATTTGTTGGAAAGCCAGGAAGGCTTTTATTACATTTATTTTTCATTTATTCTTTCTGAATAAACGGGTAGCTCCCATAATGGAATACGCAGACTCAGACAAATGTGAGCCCTTTTATACTGCTTCCATTAGAATTTCCTGCCTTGTTCTCCATTGGCTAGGTGCAACCTGCTGAACTGTCCACTTCATGCTTCCCTCAACCCCCTACCTGATCGGAAGCCTGGCCCTGCTGGATTATAGCTCTGATTAGAATCAGTCACCTCTGCCCCACATTCTGCTATCACTCAAAAATAGGAGTACTTTTAATTATGTGGAAATAAAATTCCTCCCACCATTTCCTACATCCCAGTTCCCAGAATGGCTTTTCATACAGGTCATGAGAAAGGGGGTGTTAAAGATTTGCCCATCAGAGCAATGATGAAATGGCAATGCCTGGACAACCCAGAAACATTCCAGGGTACTCTGGGGAGCTAGAATGGGAGAAACTCCTTTCTACTAGGTGAGTTAGCACCAATGTGGGGTAGATGTATGGCCCCTATTTTCTTCTTCTCTCAGTTTTTTTTCTTTTTACTGGATCTAATCTGAGTCAATCAATTTATCAACAAGCTTTTAAGTGCCTATTATATGCCAGGCACAGTACAGGGTTCTGGGAATACAAGCAGGTTGTGAAGCCCTTTAAGGGGAGAGAACTGATTGTTCAGTTTTCAGTGTAAACATTTATACCTTGAAAATCCACAGCAAATTGGGGATTTATTTATTTGTTCATTGCCTGGACTAGAGAGGGACAGTAAATGATGATTTCAGGCCAAATCCAGCCCACAACCTATTTTTTTTTTAATGTAAAAACCATTCTTAGCTCACACTTTACGATAACAAGATGTTGGCTAGATTTGGTCTGAAGTCATAGTTTGCTGACCCCTGACTTAGATTTTAAAAAGTGAGAAAGAAGATGTTAATGATTAAACTTAACAGATTAAATTTAAAAGTGTGTCCTGCAGTACATTACCCATGCCCTCCAGCAGGTTGTTAAACATTTAGCAGCACACTAGTGGCTGACAAAGAATGAAACAATTCTTGCTTTCAAAGAGCTTGCATTTGATCAGGCTAATGAGATTTCCACCCCTCCTTCAAATTGAGCCTGCTAAAAACCATTGAACTAACACATATGCTTCTGGGATATGTAGTTCAGAGGTTCCTACAGTCCTTCAAACTTGTTTCTATTTCCTAGAGCACTAGGCACAGCAAAACACCATCTAATGTTCATTAAATATTTGTTGAATGAATGGATGAATCACAGGTAAAGTTCATCTTCAGATTCTCCTGTGTCCCACATCAGGGTCCATGATGGCAACTCCAGGCAGAACCTTTTAGAAGCTGGGCAGCATTTGAAAACTTGTCCCCTTTTCCCCTCATGCTTTGAGTCTTTATTGTGACTCATGGGACTTGACTCACACAAAATTAAAACGTTATTACAGGGAGCTAAATTTTCTGGCTTATATAAAAATATGAGCTTTTATTTTTAAAATTAAATATTAAAAATGCTTCCTTTTCAGAAGTATGCAATCATTAAAAATAGTTTAATTATAAATGTAAATTTGATTGGCTTTGTTATTGCTTAAAATGAAGTTCATAATGAACTACTTATTTCATCTTTGTAAGTATCTCTCACTGGGAGGCTACTATCCAATGGCATAAGCTTTTCTCCCTCCCTTTTCTACACCTGCTATCCAGAAGGAAAGAGGCACAAATGACAGGCAAGGCCAAATACCTCCCAAAGGAAATTGCTTTTTAATGGGGAATAATCTTTTAACCCAAAGGAAAGACTCTTATGCCTGCTCCAATTCAATAAGCATTTATTAAGGAGAGATGAGATTATAGAATTCTGGATTGCCATCTGGGTCTGTGCAACAGCTAGGGAAATGGGCAGTATAATAAAACATTTTCCAAAATGGGACCTGGTGCTATTTGTGACCTATCATCGATTTCTAGCGGTCCACTCCTGGCCTTCGTGTCCGCCTGGTCTCTCTATTTTCTCTAATGTGCAATTCTAGCAATAGGTTGCATGGATCAGTCAGGCTGAGGAAGAAGGAATATATCTGCACATCTAGCTCCATTCCCCATCCCTGCCCCCCCCCCAGCAGATATCTTCCCCTATAATGTTCCTGATAGAAAGTCACACAGCTTTTGCTCAGGCTATTAGACTTCAGTATTTTTTGAGGCAGTCTACTAGGTGGCACAAAGGATAGAGCACCAGGCCTGTAGTCAGAAAGACCTGAGTTCAAATCTACCTTCAGACATTAGCTGGATGAGTCACTTAACCCTGTTTGCCTTAGATTTCTGATTTGTAAAATGAGGTGGAGAAGGCAATGGCAAACCTCTCCAGTATCTCTGCCAATAAAACTCCAAATGGGATCATGAAAAGCCACATACAGCTGAGCAACACAATAAATTCCATTTTCAGGAAGCTCAAATTATTAGAAGGTTCTTTCTTTTTTTTTTTTTTTGAATATAGCATCTGTGTGGGGCAGAGACCACTACCAAAAAAATCAATAAAAAGACTTAAGATACCTGAAAGCAGAAATGAGTTTATTGCTTTCTCATGAGAAAGGGTACCCCCGTCACCCTAATGGTGCTGGCCAGAGATGGCCAAAATAATTCCAGAAAGCAAGGTCCTTTCATATTCTAATGCAAGTCCCTCCCCACCCCCCCTTCCACTTATCCCATTGACTGGGCTTCAGGGGGCACAATCTATTCATGTGAATCTTCCCCAGCAACAACAAAGGAAAAGAAAAGGTGGGAAGTTAGGTTGTGTTGCAGAGCATGGTTTTACACGGTAAGGGAGTAAACTGTGTTTCAATAATACAAAAACTATTAACCCTTTTGAGGAGGCTTCACTTCTGTGAAATCATCCCTCATACATCAGAGGGTCTACCTGACCCTGATGCCATGGAGTGGTTGGAGCTGATTTTATGATTTTTCTGAAAACTCCCTATTGCTGCACCTGAAATCCACTGTTCTGACCAGATGTCATCATGCCCTGAGCCTCCTCAGTCTTCTCTATGGACTTGCAGCTATTTTGCAAAACAATTTATGTAATAGCTTCACAAGCATAAGACTCCCTCTCTGTTGAAGGGTATTTGAATCCTGCCCCTTCTGCCATCTCAGGCACTCTAATACTTTGGTGCTGCATTGTGTCCTGAAATAGAATTCTCTTGCTGTGGTAAAAGATTTTTGTTGTTGCTACTTTGGTAGTTCTCTTTATTTCAGGTCGACATTTTGAAATAAATTCTACTTCTCAAATTTCCATCCATTCTTCCTAGTCTTCCCTCCGGAGATATGATGAATGTCTCAAGTTCTTCCCTCTGTTACTTACTACCTGTGTGACTTTGGACAAGTCACTTCTCTAGGCCTCAGTTTCCTAATCTTTAGATAGCATCTATGCTCTGAATCCCTTTCCCAGGACTTTTCTGCTTACATCACCCATTTAGAGAACTAGAGTAACCTGAGAGTGTAGGGTGTTCTCTAAAGCCATTGGTTTGAGCCCCTATTAACCTTGTTCTCATTAATGTTCCCCCCATATACACTGTTAGGTACCTGTTACTAGCATTCACTAATTCCATTTAACCCCTTAACATTTTACAAAAAGATAATTTATTTCAGAGGCAGAAATAGCTATAACTATCCACTGTGGCAACATGGTGGATAGAGGGCATTGGACCTGGAGTCCAAAAAACCTGAGTTCAAGTCTAACCTCAGGCACTTACTGCCTATGTGACCCTGAGCACTTAAGTGATTTAAATCTCTGCTCTGTAAGATGGGGATAATAATAGCGCCTACCTTTTAGGGTCTTGTGAGGATCAAATGAAATAATAATTGTAAAACACTAAGCATAGGGCCTGGCACATAGTAAGCACTATATAAATGTTAGCTGTTATTAATATAAGATATATGTTCCTAAAATTCACTGTGCTATGCAAAGTCACACAATAAAAACCACAGGGCTTATGGGGAAAATGGGGTTAAAAGCACAATATTCAAAAACTTGTATCAGTGACAAATTTAAGTTCCCCACCCTTAGGGCATAGATTGCCTCTAGTATCTTTTCCTACCAACTCATTGGCCTAGTTCTCAACTGAACACTGTATCCTAGTGCCATTGGTTCTTTCACTCCAGAAGTGCAACCTGATCATTCTCCTCCCATTCCCCCCATCCTGATTGGTGGATGCCTCACCTGACCCACTATTTCAGGGAGACCTCTGCCATGATTCACTTTACTACCTACTTCCCAGGCTTCTTCTTGCCACTGGGTGCTACCTTCCACCTCCCACCCTAGAAAGGAACTATAATCAAACTCTATGTTTGTTTTTGGGAAGGTGTAATGTTAATTAAATTAACATTTAATATAATAATTAAATTAAATTAAAGGATTTAAGATCTTCCCCGCCCTCTAATAGCCCTCTAATAGAGGCTTGCTTGTAGGGAGGCTTTTACACTTTTTGCTTATTTCTAATTAGGCACTGAATCAAGAAGGTTGTGATGTATACTCTAAGTTGGCACTTTGCTTTGGGGGTTCACTTATGAGAAGGATCTTGTGATTCTCTGGTCAATATTTTGAGTGGCCACATGTTCAGAGCTCCCCAACTGCTCAGCTGTAAAGGCTCTCTCAATCCAGGGATGTATGTAAAGTGTGTAGTTAATTCAGTCAGTCAGAGCCCTGTCTGTTGGTCTTTATTTCTCTGCGTGTATTTTCTCTGAAGTTCAGGCTGCTGACTTTCTCCCTAAACTAGTGAATGTAATTTAAAAAGATTGTTGACCCCTTAAACAGCTATCTTTCCTAGTAAAGCAGATCTAAGAAGCTGTGCTAGCAATCATCTCAGGTATGCCAGTGAGGTTGCTGCTACAGAAGAGTGGGTCAGTCTACTCTCTTATAGATCCATGTAACTTTCCAAACCAAAACACCTCTCCTGTATGTTGTCTGTCCCTATCAAAATGCATACTATGTCAGGAAAGGGACTTTGATTCTGTATTTTCATTCCCATTTCTTAGTACATGCTTGGCACATAGCAACTAGATGCTTTTTCATTGATTCATGAACCAACAGAAGAGACTCTTAGGAATTTTTTAAAAATCATAGGACCCTGAACTCCAAAGCTGTCTGATGATTATTGAGTGAAAGGCCCTTGCCTGGTTACAACCTAGCCTTCAGAAACAGAGATATGAGAAATATACTCAATACTCATCATAAGTCAGAGTGAGTCAGTGAGTTAACCCAGCCCAGTACCAGGAAGGGTTGTTGAAGGGAGAAGTCTAAAGGGCATTTAGCTTGCTGGGAAAACCAAAATCTCTGACCTCCTACCTAGGAAGTGACAGGTCAAAGAACTGATGACCTGAGGGAGCAAACTGGGGAGGCATCTGCCATCCCCAGGATAAGGATCCCTCCTCTTTCTGAAAGTGCTGGGGATACAAAGGAAGATTTAAAAAAAAAAAATAAGTCTGCTGTCAAGGAGCTCCCAGTCTAAAGGGGGAAACAACATGCAAACAAGAGCCATGCCAGAAAAACTGGGGGTAGTTTCAGAGGGCAGACCCTAAGAATATGGTGTACTGGGAAAGGCAGAAAGTGAGGTTTTAGCTGAGACATGAAGGAAGGCAGGAGGGAGACATGAGAAAGAAGAGTTTCCAGGTATAGAGGGAGGGCAAGGGAATATGCTTAAGTTCAGAGTTGAGTGTCATGTGTGAGGAAAAGCAGAGACCAGTACCACTGGACTGGAGTACTCTTAGGGGAGTAAGATGTAAGGAATAGGAAAGGTAGAGAAGGAAGAGGTTATGAAAGGTTTTAAAAGCAAAACAGAGGATTTTATATTTGATCTTGGAGGTGATAAGGAACCATAGGAGTTTAGTGAATGGAGTCTGGAGTCAGGGGTGAGATGGTCAGACCTTTTATTTAAGGAAGATCAGTTTGACAGCTTAGTGGATGATGGACTGGAGTAGAGAAATACTTGAGTCAAAGAGAGTGGTAACTGGGTGGAGCACCTGTTAACCTGAAAGTTTGGTTAAAGGAGGAAAACAGAATAAGTGATATACATTTTTATCATTTATTCCCATAAAGCCAGATGAAGCTAGCAAGCTTGTATGTGCAGGGAGCCAAAATCTAAGTTCTGACTGCCTAAACAAAAGAATGAGAAAGCTTAAATACATTTTAGAACCATCCCAATTCAGGGTGACTGTGTCACTCAAATTTATGATCTCCATAAAGGTTTAATCATTGTATGAGAAAGGAATTTTCTTAATTTAATATATGGTAAATACAATAAAATAAGAGAGTTGGCAAAGTGTCAATTGAAATTATGACTCAGGATATCTGTGTTTTCTTTACCATTAATATTCCATAACATAGTATATGTCCAAAAAATATTAAGATAAGAAAAAGTCTCATTACTCAAGTTAGTGCCTTGGATTAAGGGTCTCATCCTTAATGGCCATAAAGTAAGACTTATCTGGGGGTGGCCAGGTGGCTCAGTGAGTAAGAGTACCAGCCCCAGTGTCGGGATGACCTAGGGATCAAATCCGGGCTCAGATACTTAGCACCACACCCAGAAATAACTGTCTGTGTAACCTTGAGCAAGTTACTTAACCCTGATTGCTTTAAAAAAAAAAAAAGACTTATCTGGCTTTGTTGACATAGGAAGAGGTATTCTTTGAGTTTACTCAGAGAACAAAGAAGGTATTAGGTCCAGGCTCTTCTACTTGATTGAGGTTATTAAATTGATATTAAATTATTATCACACTCCAGAGGGAAGGTGCTACAATACCAAAATGGTATTGTAAAATGTTTTACCTGTTAACAGGTAAAAGACCTGTTAACCTAGGACAGGTCAATAACTACACTGGACCTCAGTGTGCTCATCTGTAAAATGAAAGGGTTGGATAAGGTCTCTAAGACCTCTCAGCCTTAACTCTCTCTTCCCTGTGAATCTAAATGCTATCCTAAACCAAAAGTCTCTGCAATGTGATCTACAGCACACGTAGGGAAATTTTTCAGGGAACATTATTGATGTCAAAATTAACTTCATTAAAGGGACAAGGTCAAAGGAGAAAATAGAATAAATGGGGGGTGGGATAGGATGGAGGGAAATATAGTTAGTCTTTCACAATATAACTACTTTGAAAATGTTTTGCGTAACTACACATGTACAACCTATATTGAATTACTTGTCTTTCCAGTGGGAGTGGGTGAAGAGGGAAGAAGGGAAAAAATCTGGAAATCAAAGTTTTAAAAACAAATGTTAAAAATTATTTTTTACATGCAACTGGGAAATAAGATATACAGGCAATGGAGTATAGAAATCCATCCTGCCTTAACGAGAAAGTAAGGAGGGGAGGAGGGGATGAGGGAGGACATAAGAAAGAACAGGTTGGGGGAAGGAGTATTCAGTATGCTTGCTATCTTGGGTGGGGGATAAGGGAGAGATAGGGAGAAAATTTGTAACTCAAAATCGTGTGGAAATGAATGTTGAAAACTAAAAAATAAATACATTTATTAAAAACAAAAAAAATCTAATCTTATTCTTAAAAAAAAAATTAACTTCATTGTCACTACTGCCTGAATGTGTGGACTGTATATAGTGGAAATTTATACCCTGTTCAAGTGGAGCCTAATACCCATGCATGAGCAGCATATCCTTCTATTCTGTGAATTTGTGTCACTGGTCGCTATTTGCAGGGCCTGCCTCATTCTGTCTGTGGTGCTGTCTCTGAGCTTATAGACTATTTAATGCCTTCACTTAAAAAAAAATGTTAACCAAGGGTTTTTTTTTGTATGCCAAGAACTGACTGAACTTGGGGAGCAATGGTAGCATTTTACATAGAAAACTGCCTGAGACTTAGGCTGCATGCATTCCAAGTGAAAATATGCAGACTCTTTGACCTCCTGACTTTGATATACTCAGAAGGACCCAGAGAAAAATACCAGCAGAAAGTGAGTACTGAAAAAACAGCTGTATACCAAGAGGCAAAATATGGAATGGGTTTGCACCTTTCCATTATTAGACACCACAGAAAAGGAAATAAGTGAGTTCTGAAATCAGACAATTGACAGCTTCCATATTCCATAGCTTAATTGTCAGGAGACCATCATGAAAATAGTATTTGCAATTTTTAATCTTGTAGATGGCATGTTTGTAAGCAGTTGTTTGCACATAGTCTCACCCATTAGACTGTGAGCTCTGAGAACAGGGAATGATTTATATCCTTTGTATGCATGGTACTTAGTATAGTATCTTGCACAGAGTGGGTACTTAAATGCTTGTTGATTAAATGTCTTGCATTTACGTAACATCTCCCTCATTTTATTATTGGACTCTCCAATCAGCCAGTTGAGATCTACTTATAAATCTTATATGGTAAACTAACTGGTGACTATTACCACACACCTCCTTTTGAGGTGTGCCAGGATTTTCCTCAGGGAGAAGAGTACAATTTACAGCAGCTGCCCTTTCCTGGATTTGGCCAAGAAGCTTTCCATCCAGGTGAACTCAAATTATTGACGAAATGAAAAGGAGTCCCTCCTTATCAAAAGCAAGGGATCTCTGCCATAGTTACAATTGAGCCTCAGAGATTAACGAGCTTTGTGATCTTGGGGAAATTATGTATTCTCTGAGCACTAGTTTCTCCATCTGTCAAATGGGGATGGGAATACTAGCCATATTCATCTCAGAACTGTTGGGAGTTTATATTTGGTAATGTAAACAAAGCCCTTTGCAAACTTTGAAGCAAATTATAAATACCACTTACTTTTGTTTCAGTTATTATTAGTATCTGCCCTTGCCAGAGGTGAGGAAGGCAGACCATCCTCAGCCAAGTCTTGTGCCTTTCCTGTAGAGCTCAACTTTTCCAAGACTAATGACAGATTCTGCTTTTAAGCGTACCCCTAATCTTGTCTATAGTTGTGGCAAAACACTACTCTTCCCACAAGGTGCTCTTTTGGCCAGAAGGTGCTATTGGGAAATAGATAAGGGGCAGGCGACAGGGATCTTCACAGGTCCAACCTCAATGACCTTTCTTGGGTCTATTCCACTTGAATTCATAGGAACCCATCCAGCAGTGTCAGCATCAAAGGTATAATGAGCAATTGATTGGATTGGACAGTGGCTCACCTGTAATGACTATATTTAAATCATTTTACAAAGACAATTTGAGATATACTCTTTTATATTGTCTTAGAAGACCAAATTCTGTTGTTTTAGTCAAAAGAATCAAAGGTATCACAGTTATCTTTTTGTTCCACCCTATTCCCCAAAGTTAAGGGGTAGAAAAGGGGCTGGATTTGGAGTTAGTGAGACAGAATTTAAAACCTTGCTTTGCTATTGCAAAGTTGAATAGCCTAGGACAAATAATTTCCCCTCTTTGTATCTCAGCTTCCTCACTAGTAAAAAAAAAAAGTGGGTTGGACTATGTGAGGTATGAATGAATTTTGTTTCCATGGAAATTATGTGAAAACATGATCTGAAGTCATACTGGTGGCTAATGTAAGAGGTAAAACTGCTTTTAGGGGGCAGTGGGAGATGTTGGCCACCTGAAAATCAGCATATCTGCTACTTTTCTTTGTTCTGAGAAGGCCTTTTCCTGTATATCAAAAGAACCAAAGTATGGTTCACAAAGAAGGCAGCCCCTTGACCCTGACCAGTCTTAGGTAATGGGACTTTTATCATTGATACCCTGGGTTTGAATCTTCTAACTCATGCTTTGGTCAATTCTCTTAGAAACTGATGAAAATCCTTTCTCATGCTATCTGATACAGACAAACTTAAAAGGGGAGTAGACTAAAAAGCTTTTTTTGTCCTTTCCTTTATTTAAGTATAAAGAAAAATGAAGATAAGAAGGGAGGGGGGAATTGAAATGTGGAAATGAGAAGATGTATCAAGGGGTGGGGTATAATGAACCCTGGGATGCTAGCAAATGGGATTCAAGGTGGGGAAATTCAAATCCTGATGAATTATAAAAGGATTTTTGTAACTCTCTTAAAATGTGCTTGCTCCTAGCTCTTCTTCATCCTATGGGGCTAAAGGCCCAGTCACCTGTCAGATAATGATGGGAAATAAAAATCTTTTTTTTCTAAATTCACTCATGGCCAGGTAGAATTCTTGGTAAGACAGTGATTTCTAACAGACTAGATGACTTTTAAGTTCCATTTCACCTTGAAATCTATGGTTCTATGAATTTCTCAGCAAGGTCATGGGCATCAGCAAAGAAATAAATTCTCTGGTGGGTCCAGCCACAAGTATTTCCAGAGTTTCTGCATTGAGGTTAGATGGAGAAGATATCAATAACAAACAACTCACATACTTTCTCAGCTTTACCAAATCTAAATGTACATGGTCCACATGAGTATTCAAGTCATCCTTAGTGAAAATATGAGAAGGGAACAGGCAAGCTTCCCAGAAAATATAGGGGACCACATATTTCTAGCCATATAATTGACAGAAAAGCAATGTAAAACCCTACTATATTTATTGTTTGTAGATTTTTAAAAATGGGCTTGATTTGGCAGCTTAAAAGTCAGCCTTAAAATCTCTTCTCCAAAAAGGAGTTTTCCATGCATATGTTGAAATCGGATGGTATTTCTTGATAGATGCAACCACAGAGATAACTGATATCTTTTGATTATCACGTGAGATGTAGGGTGACCTATGCCCTCAAAGGATTATCAAATCATAGGATGATATTTAGACCTGCAAGGGACCGTTAAGTTGACGAGTCCAACTTTATAATTTTACAGATGAGGAAATGTAGGCTCAGAGAGGATTAGCTTACTTGTCTAAGGTCATATAGATTGTAAGCAGCAGGACCAAGATTTGAACCGTTTCCTTCTCTGCTACTTCAAGATGCCTCATTAGCTGTTTACTTTATCATAGAGGACATATAGGCCATGATGCAAATAGGAGAAGGATTACCTATAGAAGACTAGGTCTTCCAGATGTCAGTTTGTAGATGACATTTTTCTGATTGCATTATCTTAGAACACTGCATAATTTCCTAAATTATGCTACTAACTTCTCCCCAATTACTTGGGACTGCTAGGTGGCACAGGGGATAGAGTATCAGGCCTGGAGTTAGGAAGATTCATCTTGCTGAGTTCAAATTTGGCCTCACTCACTGACTGGGTAACCCTAAACAAGTCACTTAACCCTGTTTGCCTCAGTTTCCTTGTCTTCCAAATGAGTTGGAGAAGGAAATAGCAAACTGCTGCAGTATCTTTGCCAAGAGAACATCCCAAATGGGGTCACAAAGAGTCAGACACAATTGAAATGACTGAACAACAAATAGCCTTAGATAGGAGAACCAGGAGGAAGCAGTATCATGAGGAGAAAGGAGAGAAAGTATCTAGAAGTTGATTGACAGTGTTTAAGGCTAGAGAGAAGTCAAGAAAAATGGGGATTTAGAAAAGGCCATTGGATTTGGTAATTAAGAGATTGTTGGTATCTTTGAAAGGGTAGATTCAATTAAAGGATGAGGTTAGGAGCCAGTTTGCATAGAGTTTAGAAGAGAGTGAATGGGGGCATTGATTGTAGATTGTGTTTTCTCAAGGAGATTAGCCATGACTGGAAAGAGAGATATAGTACCCAGCAAGATGGTAACTTGCAAGTCTCATCAAATCAAGTGAGAGTTTTTAAAAGATAGGAAAGACATGACACATTTGTAGGCAGCATGAAAAGAGTCCATAGATAGGAAGAGACTAAAACTGAGAGAGATTGGGAATGATACTGGAGGGAAATTGTTGGCCAACTTAAGAAAGGATGGAATCAAGGGTACTTGTAGAGGGTTTGCCTTGGCAAGAAGGGACACCTCTTCATCTCAGAACAATGTGAACAATGATAGAGGAGGAAGATATCTGACTAGTGTGAGTTGAGGAAGAGATATTGGTAAATGGTCTCAGTTTTTTTTTTTTTTTAGTGAAGCATATGAGAATAGTGGATAGGGCAGGGGGGATGTCTACTGTGGGAGAATTGAGGAAAGACAAGGAGATTTAGAATAACCACTGTGGAGAGAGGGATTGTGAATCAAATAGGGAGGAATAGAATGTTTGCCTTCTTGCAGTAAGGACCCAGTTGAGATTAGATAACAAAAAATTTGTAGTCAAGTCAGCATGATTTCATGGTTTCTTTCAACTCCATTCGACAACATCTGAATAAAAATGAAGGGGGCAGATAATCCAGTAATCCAGGATTGGGGCTTGGCAAGACATGATTGGCAATAGGACAAGGGGGCAATGAAATCAAGGGTACAGGTAGTACAGATTTGACCTGGCTTACTAAGTGGGAGGAGATAAAGAAATGGAGAAGAATATAATTAGTGCAAAGATGATGGCCTGGGAAAGAACTAAGGGGTTCAGGGACTGAGATCACAATGAGGGTGAAGAACAGGATCAGGAATCATAAGTCATAGGGAAGAATAGAATGATCAAAGGTTATAATCAGCTAAAAGAATTTTGGAGTTAATGAACCTGGAAGTGGAAAACTTGTGGGCAATATAGTAAGGTCAAAGGTGTGATCATTGTGTGTAACTAATGTGGAGTGGAGGAGCAGGTCATAGGAAAGAAATAGATTAAGGAACTGGGACATTAGAGTTTTTGAGAAGGTATCAATAAGTATATAGAAGTTCCCTAGTATGAGGTCAGGAGATTTCAAGGAGAGAAAAGACAGGGAACTCATTGTGGAAGGAAGAAAAACGTCTACAACTAGACCATATCATCCTCAAGGAGACCTATAGCCACGACATTTTAATTGCATGGTGCTATACGTGCTGAGCATACTGGAGCCCAAACAGAAGGCTCAGTGGAGGTAGAATTTGGTATTTTAAGAGCTCCCCATATGTATTACCAGACATGAGGCCACAGGCTTTATTCAATACATGTTGATGTTTGAATAAGAGCTATGGCTGCCCATTGATTGGCCCTTTGGAGTTTCAGAGAATAGAGGAGATCTATATATTGATGATCAGTATGTCACTTGTCTAAGGATACCAATTAAGAAAGGTCAGCCCCTGAGCTATAATTTCAACCCAGTAGAGTACAAAAGAAAAAAGCAGTGGTATAATAATTGAGTTTGCTTAAAAAAAACAACAACAATTCTAGCCATGGGATATGGTCCTGCCCCTAAAATCTTGTTATTTCTGTAAAACACAAGGTAGCATATAGTTGAGAGACTGTGTAGTCCACTATTCTATAAATTCACTTCAGAAAATGGATGATGCATAGATGATGCATCTATACCACTCGTTAGTCACAGGGTACCTAGTTGGACTTCCTAGGCAACAGCAAGGCATGCCCCTTCACTCCTATTCACATGTTGTTGAATGGAGTTGAAAGAAACCATGAAATCATGCTGACTTGACTACAAATTTTTTGTTATCTAATCTCAACTGGGTCCTTACTGCAAGAAGGCAAACATTCTATTCCTCCCTATTTGATTCACAATCCCTCTCTCCACAGTGGTTATTCTAAATCTTCTTGTATTTCCTCAATTCTCCCACAGTAGACATCCCCCCTGCCCTATCCACTATTCTCATATGCTTCACTGAAAAAAAAAAACCAGACCATTTACCAATAACTCTTCCTCAACTCACACTAGTCAGACATCTTCCTCCTCTATCATCGTTCACACTGTTTTCAGATGAAGAACTGTCCCTTCTTGCCAAGGCAAACCCTTTACAGGTCGAGGATGACAGAATTAAAAAGTTGGGTGCCATGGCTCTGTCAACCAGTTGTAGCTTGAGAAATGATTCTAGATTTCTTTTCTGAAATACATTTTTATTGTTGTTTTTCGATTTACATTACTTACATTTACCAATATATCTCTATTCTCTTATAAAATAAACTATCTCATAATAAAAAAAAATTTTCTTTCTTTTTCTTTTTTTTGGAGGTGGGAAGGCAAGGTAATTGGGGTTAAGTGACTTGCCCAAGGTCACATAGCTAGTAAGAGTCAAGTATCTGAGGTCATATTTGAACTCAGGTCTTCCTGACTCCAGGGCTGGTGCTCTATTCACTGTACCACCTAGCTTCCCCTAAAATTTTTTTCAAAAGGCATTTTTAAAACTGTTAAGGAAAATTAACAGATATGTTTTTTTTAAAAAGCATGGCATTTCATGCAGTGTTCTATAACCATAATCCCCTACCTCTGCAAAGAGAGGGGAAATGGCTTCTCATATCTCTTCCTAGGGGCCAAACTTGATCAACATAATTTCAAAACATTCAGTTTTGATTGTTTCTTATGTTTTCATGGTCCTATTTCATCTTGCATCATTTTATCTAAGCCTTCTCATACTTCTCTGTATTCATCATTTCTTATGAAACAGTAATATCCCATTTCTATACCACAGTTTGCCCGGCTGTTCCCCAATTTCAAGTTCCATAATTCCAAGTTCCTTTCCAGAGCGGGAAGCCCAGAACACAGGTCAACCAGCATTGCATTCATGTGCCCATATTTTCATAATCCTTCCAGCACTGACTATTCCCATCCTTTTCTCTTATTATTAGTGATTCAAAGCCTTAAGTCAGAAGTCCTTTAGCTCTAGATTTCTAATAAAAATTATAGTCCTGTTTTCTCAGGCTAGCAAAATTCAGGGACAAAACATATAAGCACTTCTAATGTGATCCTTCATACTCCTGAAGGTGAGAACAAGAAAAATGGTCTACCCTTTGAATAACCAAAATCTATGGATAAACTTCAATAAGTTATTTGATATTAAGTATACATTTTGGCAACAACAATCCACAAATGGCTTTCTGTTTTAATTGAGTTTGCTATATAATAACAATTTGCTTCATAATAATTGAATTTACTTAAAAAAAAAAAAACTCTAGCCACGGGATATAGTCGCCCCCAAAATCTTACTTCTGGGAAGCACAATGTAGCAGACTGGTACCATATAGTTGAGAGACTGTGTAGTCTACTATTCTATAAATTCACTTAAGAAAATGAAGTGAACACTGCATCTTACACTCATAATGACTGAGAAACAAAATAGGTTAGTCACGCTACTATGAGAGTGAGGAACAGTAAGAGATAGACAGTCAAGTACTGTCCTGGTATCTTTGAAATACTAAAGGAATCCAAAGAAGATTTCCAACACATTGGGTATATCCTCCATGGATGAGATAGAAAGCCGTGGTCAAGAATGACACAAGATGAAAGAGTGAGGAGAGCTTGCAATCTGCCCCACTGAAGGGAGTGGACATCACAAAGCCACAAGACACTGTTGAGTCCCCACAGCTCCATTGAACCATAATTGCACTGATTAACTGGACCAAGCACAGTGGCACATTACTTCATGCTAATGGTGCTTAACAAATAACATTCAATCTGATTTTCATCTGCAGTCCACCACAGTCTTTATTATCTTTGTGGGATATCTACTTGGAGGATTATTTATGTGATTAGGATTTCCGCTTGCCCACTACTTAGTTGGATCCTAGACTGCTGAGAGAAGTAATATTCTGTATGTGTGCTTATATTTTTTGGGGAGGAGGGGAGGGCTAAATGTATATTTCTGGCTATATAGCCAAAACAAATTTACATTTTCCTCTGTTGTTTTATATCATTGATAACTCTTTCCCTCTCTACCAGTTCAGTTTACTCTAAAGTTGACCATTTCCCACAGTCTATCCCACCCCAAGCCAATTGCTTTTACTTACCCAATTCCACAAAACTATTGTGAATTTGTGTTTGGATTTTTTTTTTTTTGGAGGGCAATTGGGATTAAGTGACTTGCCCAAGCTCACACTGCTGGTTTTTGTGTTGAGTGTCTGAGGTCGGATCAGAACCCAGATCCTCCTGATTCCAGGGCCGGTACTCTACTCATTGCGCCATCTAGCCGCCCCTTGTGTTTGGATTATTGTATCCATGTTAGCACACAAATCTGGGGATCAAGCAATAACTGGCATGCATACTTGTCAAGAATGTTCCTGGTGATTTCAGATTCTACTGTCTTTGAATTTCTCTTTGGTGCAGTTACCTTATATTTCCAGCAGAGTGCACTGCCCCACCACTCTGACTGTCAACTGTTCTTTCCATGTTGGATCACTAAGTTTTAGGAAAGAAATCAATTGTGTTTGCTGCTTAAAGAGCTTTAGGATTTTTGAGTTTTTCATCCCCCCAAGGGCATCTACTATTATAACCCCACCTATCCCACGTGCTTTCGTCCTGGTTCCTAAGGGCCATCAAGTCTGATAACCTGAGTAATAAAGCTGGAGAAAAATCCGATCTAGAGCTAGGAGGAAGCCCGGGGACCATCTAGTCCCTTAATTTACATATAAGGAAAGTGAGGTTCAGAGACGGGAGGTCAGTAAGCAAAAGAGCAAGGATTCAAACCCACGTCTTCTGACTCCAAACCCAGTGTTCATTCTACAATACCATGCTGCCTCCTGTATGAAGCAGAATTTACAATAATAAGTTAAATTTGTACAATGATTATTTACAAAACACTTCCCCTGTCCCCAACAACCCTGAAAAGTAAGTAATATGGTTATTATTCTTGTCATTTTGCAGAAACTGAGGCTCTAAGAGTTTAAATGACCCAAGCTCACATAGCTGTTTAGTTGTATATTAGACTTGAAATCAGGCTTTCTATTCCCAAGTCCAGCTTTTTAAAGTCCAGCAATCTTTTGATTATATCATACTGTTTCTGGGGCAAAATTTCCAAGGGTGACAGGATTCTGCTTTTTTTCTGTCCATTTCAGAAAATTCCAAAGTGCCCAGATAGCCAAACAAATGACCGATCACCTGTCCATTGGGCTAGTCAGTCCCAGTTTATAATCCAACCCCAGCAAAGTCCACAGGAAAAAGCTGAAGGAAGTGAAAGGGATAGAAGGTGTTATAACATACATATACCTAAGAAAAGAGGACTCCCCTGCTAGTACCTCTAGATATCTTTGAGAATTGAGATTCTTACTTATTTTAATCATTTAAAAAACCCATGATTTCAGGATTCCTCCCACTTAGGCTGATTATAATCACTAAAAATCTTTTTTTTTTCACACACACACACACACACACACACACCCCCCCCCCCCCCCCTTTTTTTTCTGCTGGTGTGCTTCCCCAGACTTAGCTAGACTGGGCCTTGAATGTCTTACACATAGCTTATTTCTGGGTCTGAAATTGAATGGTGAACTTGTACCCTATTAGAAAAGCTCCAAGAATGCAGTGTCACCACCACACTTTGATGGCTCCTGGCCATGGTACAAATACAACCAAACAACTGGAATTATCCCCTGTTCAGCTCTCCCATTGCCTGTCCTTTGTGTTTTTTTTTTTTTACCAGTCTTGGTCTGGTATCCAACTGATTAGAGATTACATTATTATTTTAAAAGTTCTTCTATGTCCCAACTATCATGGTTTAGGAAAATTAAAACTCAATCAAATTAATTCAACATACATTTATTTAGTGTCTACCATGTACCTTGCATCATCATAGAAACTGGAGATGCAAACATGCAAAAGTTCCTGCCCTCATGGAGCTTAGAGTCTACTAGGAAGGACCTGACATGTCCACAAATAATTGTAATACAAGGTAGAATGGGATAGGGGGAAAAGAGAGATTCAGGAAAAAAAGTGTTCTAAGAAAACCTGAGGAGGAAGGGTTCTGTTCATCTGGGAGGATAAGGGAAAGCTTTATAGATGAGGTAGAAGCTGATTTGGGCCTTGAGGGGGATTTCAAGGGGAGGAGATGAGGAATCAGTGGTTTCAGGCATGTGTGAATATACAGAGGAGAGGCAGAGAAGTAGTGGGTGAGGTCAGGAAACAATTAGCCATTCAATTTGGCTAGAACACAATGTGTGAAACAATGCTGAACAGGTAGGTTGGATTTTGATTGTGTGGGGAGTTCCTTGAATGCCACGCTAAAGAATTTGAATTTGTCCTATAGGCCAGAGGTGTCTACAACAGTCTCTAATTGAATCCTAAACTACATTGAAGTGTAATTGGGAAATATTTAATGAAATAAACATACAGTAAACATAGTATTAATGTGTGGCTTTCTAAGTCAATATGCACAGAGATCCTTGTGGGCCCCTTTCTACTTGAGATTGACATTACTGTTATAAACAATAGAGACTTACCAAAGGTTTTCATTGGGAACAACCTGGTTAATGGCTAACCTGGTTAGGATGTTAAACATTCAGGCCTGGATTCCCTGAATTCAGGACTGTTTCCCCAGGTTCTACAGTTCTAGTTGAGAACACCTCCCTGCATCTCTCCTGGCTCCCATGAAGGAGGAAGGAAGCTCTCTCTCCCCCATTCAGCTTTCCAAACCCTTTACTGATTCTCTTTCCCCCTAGATACATCCATCTGTCTTCCCTAATTCTTACCATGACCCTCTGACTTCACGTTTATTTCTGTTTATTCCTGGGTCAGAAGGCTAGGAAGTAAGTCTGGGTCCTGTAGCAATAGGAAGAAGGCTCAGACCTGAGGGAGATGGCAGAGTTAATAAGGCCCATAGCCCATTTTGTTACTGCCCAGAGTTCTTGCTTTCAGGACATAGTGGTAGGAGGGAGGGAGAGATGTTGTCCTGGCAGACTAGGCTTAGTTCTTCTATGAATCTGTAGTTCCTGTCCCTCCCATCCTGGCCAGTGTTATCTCAGTGAAGAGAGGACACCCACAGAGTGACACCAATTTGCAGCCTTCTGACAGTGTGAATAAGATTTCTAATAGGACTGGCTGGGCTGCCTGCTGACTGCAGAAAGGGTTGGGATGGAGTAAGCAGTGCAAGCCTGGGCTGAAATGAGGTCTGGATCCTGTCTCAGGGCTAAGAAGATGAGACAAAAACTAAAACTAGGGGACTGGGTGACTGGGGGGGGGGCAGTGCGTATAGGAACAGCAGGCATTTCCTGGATGCAAATGGTCGGGTATCACATCTTCTTTTGTTTCTTTGCCAGGAGGGTAACCTTCCTTTAGTTTCTTGTCATGTCGGATAGCTCTTTCTTCTCTCAAAGTGCTGGTTCTTGGGCTCCTGGAATTCAGCAGCAAGTTCTGACCACATGCAACCCACAGAAAGTGGCCAAACCCAAGGGAGTGGCATGCTTTTCTGGAAACTAGACGGGCAGTCAGCCACAGACTTGCTGAAGTAACAATCTGGGTAGTCACTTCACTGATTTGGGAAAAGTAACAAGGGCCCTTGGGGTCAGTCACATTGACCAATAGATCAGACACTTGCCCAGAGGGAAACTTTATGGGGGGGGTCTCCCCATGGTCCCACCTATGTGGGTTAGCCTTTTAATGTCTTCTGCTTCACCTGATCTAAGCCATCTAATAGCATCAGTGACATGCTGAGGGGCCCCAAAGTGAAAGGAGAGATTTTCCTAGAGAGGTGTTCCTCCTAGCCCTATGGGTTACCTCACTTAGAGCCCTAATGAATAATTTCAAGGCAAAAGAATATGGCCTCTGAGAGGTAAGCATTGGATTCTGTATACAGTCAATTATGTGGAAAAGGGGTTATAATATGAACATGTATATTAGAGAGTGTGATTGTGTGTAGGTGTTGTCTTGAAAATTTACTACCCATGGAGTACTTTGTTGCTCTGGTGCCCATAACCATAGCAACTGAAAGATCTCGGCCTCTGCCTTTGATTAAGGGGAGGGTTTGAAGAAAGGAGTGTGTCCCTTGGGTGACTAAGGGATGGACTGGGAAAGAACTTGTTACCAGTCACTGTCTTCTTCCCAGGAAGCATTATAGGGAATTTTATGCTTGTCTGCATCAAATAAGGTGAAAAATTTCTTCCTGGATTGTCTTACTGGGCATACCAAGCCCCTGAGAATGTCAGGGTTGGAAGGAGTCTTTCACAGGTGACTGACAAGGATATAGGACTATAGATTTAGAGGTATAAAGGACTCTAGGGGGTCCTATTATCCAATCCCCTCCTCCCATTTTTGGTGAAGAAACCAAGACCTCAAAAGGGAAAAAGACTTGCCCAAGGTTACCCATAGAATAAGGGGCAGAGTCAGAATTTGAACGTAGGTCATTTGACTCTGCACTTCTCTATATTTATTGCATTCTGCTTGGGTACAGGAAGACAGACTTCCAAGTACTCAGGTCAAATGCAAGGTGTGCTTTGAGATTATACATACACCAACATAGAATATTAAAAGTATTTTCATGGAGAGCTCCTAAGGGTCTTGGGGCTCACCTCCCAAATGGACTGCAACCCATCTGTGACTTGATAGATAAGTCCTATCAATTACTGAGACTCAAGAGGTTAAGTGACATGCCAAGTGTCAGAGATGGGATTTGAACCTGTTTCCCATTCAATGCTCTATTCATTACATCATTTAAGTCCAGATAAACTGGCCCCTTTATTATTGTTCCTTGGACCCGGTGCTCCATTGCCCTCTGTATGTTTGCATTAGCTGTCTGTCCCACCCCTGCCTGTAATACAGTGGCTCTTCAGGCCACTTGTTAGTATCTAACATCTATCTTTACTGTTCTTTTTCAACCCCACTACCCTAGCTGCTGGTGGTCTCCCTCCCAAAATCATTTTGTCTATTTTTTTTTTCTTTTTGGAGGGCAATTGGGGTTAAGTGACTTGCCCGAGGTCACACAGCTAGTATTCGGTTAAATGTCTGAGCCGGATTTGAACTCAGGTCCTCCTGACTCTAGGGCCAGTGCTGTATTCACTGTGCCACCTACCCACCCCCCATTTTGTCTATTCTTACAGATATAATTGTTATCTCTCCCAACAGAACAGAAATTCTTTGAGGACATGGAATGTTTCACTTTTGTCTTTGTATTCAATTTATTGTATTTCATTATTACTGTATTTTATTATTTATGTCTATATATCATATATACATTTATTATCATATTTATTATATATAATTATAGTTTCCGCAACTATAAAGTGAAAAGAACAATAACATATCCTAGTTGGTGAGGGTCGAATGAGATATTTGTAAAGCACAATGCCTGGCACAGGGTAGACATTTAATAAAGCTTGTTGATTTACAGGTAGCAACAGAGCTTGAATGGATGAGCTAGATGCACACCTAGCCCAGATATGTTTCTAAATACACAAGGCGTACAAACAGACTCAACCCTTGGGCATCTAGGATGGAAGTCCTCTCTCTACTTTCTGATACTTACAGAAGTCTGTTCTGCCAGAGATAAGAGATACCATGTGGCCCACTGGAGAGTGGCCCCTGGGGAAGAGGGGAAGGAAGAACACAATGCGAGCACACAGATGACATTTAACGAATGAATGAATGACCACAGGGTACTCGAACTCTCACTCTCCTCTTCAGCCAGTTGTTTGTCATGCAGCCAGTTCACTCAGGAAGGAGAAACTTTTAGTATTGAGTCCCTTCTCCAGATACATTGTTGATTCTCTTGCTTCTGAAAATACTGGGGCTGTTGCAGATAGTTACCAAGAGCTTTCTAGGGCTGTTTCAGTGTGGACTTCTCGATGTTTTCCAGGAAACAAAGAAATACCTTGCGGAGATCAGACAATGCTTGAGGAAGCAGCCTACCGGTAGGAGGGAGAAGATTATAGCCAAGTCCCCCCAGATTCCATTCCTGCTGACATGACCAGGCACCATAAGGCAGACTGGGATTTGTTGTCAATCTTTACGTTAGAGAACAACAAAATCACTAGTCTTCCAAATGGGGCCAGGTCAGTGTTCACAGTGATGATTCCCATTACCCCAAGGGCCATGTAAAATATCTCAAGGCTACTGGAAAGAGCATGGTATCTCAGGGTAGAAAGAGAGAGTGAGTGTGTGTTAGAGAGATCAGCTAGACTTCTCTTGTCCCCAGATCCTCACACCCACTTTCCCTCAACACATCAGTACTGTCCCTCTACCCACTCAGTTTTCTTCTCTTCCTTCTCCCACTGCTCCTGGTTTCTCTGCCTTTCATTCACATGATTTATAATCCCAGCTCCTCTCAAAATGATACAAAACTATAGCAGCTGAAAAGTATAGTCTAACTAAGGTAAATGTCCCCCTGAGTGAGAAAACAGTACCGCAGTTACCTTGAGGACAGTAGACCACAGAATTGTGAAGAAACATTCAAAATTGCTTTGAGTGTCTTCTTTATGTCCCAGGGTTTTTTCCACACTTTTCTTCTGTGAATCCATATCTATAGGTCTCTCTGCCCTTCCTAATCTCCAATTTGATTATTTTTCAAAAATATCTCTCAAGGGTCTGTTTCATCTATGCCATGCAGCCAACAATGGATTTGAATAGGATTGCACAAATTTATTCATTTTGCATACTTGTAGTTAGAGCCTCTCGACCTCAACAAGCAAATATGGGTAAATAAACATGCAAATTATGCATATGTACCAAACTCTAGGCCCTTAAAAAAAAGGTAGCCATTCCTAGGTGAAGGGTCCTTTAGTCTGACCCCAGGTGGGATTTAGTTGGTTTTTTGCAGATAACCTCTCCCTACAATGAGTCCCCCACCAATCTTAACTATGCTAGGAGATAAAAGAGTTTTGTTCCTCAGTCTCATCCTTCCTAGTCAGGCACTACTGGACACTTAGCCTAGATAGATTTTGGGTTTCCCCAAAAGGTACCAACCAAAGGGAGTCATCTGGACCTACAGGAAACGGCCCTCAGCCTCATTTGGGATCATATCCACAGCAGACTCAGTCAGGAAGGATGGCAGAGTTGCCAGAGAGTCTGAGCTTCAGCAAGGTAGCAAGCAGTCTGTCTATACAGTCAGGATAGGGACCCAATTAATACTGGACTGAGAACAAATGACACGGATGCTTTTCCTGGTCCTGCCACCTCTACTAGATACCACAGCAACATGGCCCAGGGCAAGACAGTTAAATAAATGGTGTCTTATTTCCCATCTGTGAAATGGGGATGGATGGCTCTCTTTATGTTCCAAATCTCAAGGAAAATGATGCATAGGAAGTGTTTTGAGTGCGAAGAGAATATTAAAAATAAATATTTATATTTCTAGAATGCTATAGTTTGCAAAGCATGTTCTCATACCTACCTCATTTAGTTCTTAGAACCCTGAGGCAAAAAAAAAAAACAGAGGACCACCCATCAGGAATGCTATAGAGATAACTTCTATATAGAGATAACTTCTATCCAGAAGGCTGGATTAGACGACTTCTATAGTCCTTCCTAATTCTAAGTAATTTCCCCCATTTTACAGGGAAGAAAACCAAGGCCCAGAAAATTAAAGGATTTCGCTTAGGTTGCACAGCGCTGGTCTCTGATTTATCCTTTTTCTACACAATGACATCTCTGGTTCAAAGCTGTTCAATTGTTCTTTGATTTTCTTTTGTTTTCCTGAAGGGAAGAAAGCAACATAGGGAGCAGAGAAGTAATCTGTCCAAAGTGACCCTGTGAATCAAAATTCAGGACTTAATTCAATAGTATCTATAGCCACATCTAGGTGATTTCCCCCTTCCTTGATTCTGAGAGTCTCTCCCAGTCCCTTGTTCTCTATGGTTTAATGTTTCAGAAAGTAGCGGTTGGGTACCCTCCTCCCTGCAGTCTGGCAAAGAACCTCCTCACTCCTATTCCTCCTTTCTTCTTGACTTGATGCTTTATGGCCCATTTTATTAGAAGAACAGTAAATGGGGTTGTCTTGTAACTTCCTTTCTCTGGTTTGTCCAGGCTTGCAAGACATGTCATTTCATAAATAGCAGTAATTTTTCAGTCTGTAGGAGGAAGGGGTCTAGGTGAAAACAATCAGAGAGTTCTAAGCTGGTATTAGTTGCCTTCTAGGATCAGAATAGTTGTAAAGTCCTCTTATTACACTTCTGCTTCTAGCAGGGTGGACAAATATTCTTTCTACTGCACTATCTTTAGAAATCAGTAAACCTTAGTACTAGTCCTGTTTCTGCTACAGACAAACACACAGATGGACAAAACACACACAAACACCGTGAACTTGTAATAATTGACTGAATAAATCCTTCCAGTTTCCAGACTTAGTCAAAGGTTAGAAGAGCAGGCTAAAGGGGAAATCATTGCACCAAATATGGTCATAGCTTTCATAAAGTAATCAGTATGCAAGATAAGATTAGGGAAGGGAGCTTTAAAAAATACATTTCATGATTCACTGTAGCCATAGATTTCACCACCTAGCAGTCAGTCTTCTGGTGATAAACCTCTCCATGCTTAATGTAGGATGCACAAAAGACCAAGTCTGTTGCTGGGACCATATTCAAAGTCTTTCCAACATGCACAATTCCTCCCTCCCCTTATCATCCTTTAAACGACTCAACAAAGGGCATCTTTCAGTGCTTCCACCCCCAATGTGAAGAAGAGGGAGGTAAAAAGCCAGCCAGAAAGGGAGAGATTTGGGGCAGGTAGGAGTGAACAGTCCCAAATGCTGCTGGCTATCCCTCCCAGGTTTGTTCCATTCCCCCTGTTAATTTCCATAGCAGCATGGTGCAGCTTGAATGTGATTAAGATTCTAGCAGCCAGGGCTGGCCTCAAATTGCCCTGACTGGGCTCAATGCATATCCGCTCCCTAATTAGCAAAAGCCACAATATCCTGGAGGCTCAGAGAGCATGGCCCTAATTGTATTTCTGCTGTAGCTGAGGGATAATTATCCTTCCCAAATAGCTGCTGCTTTTAATTCATCTTCTTTTTAATTTTGATCTCTTCCCCTTTTGCCCCCGACTCCCACTCAACTACTACTCTGTCAGCCCTGTCCTTTTGCTTAGATGGGAACGAGAGGGGGAGGGAGGAAGAGAGACAGAGACAGAGAGACAGAGAAAGGGGAGAGAAGGAAGGAAGGAGGGAAAAAGGAAGGAGGAAGGAAAGGTCCATACTTCTGGGGCAGGAAGCTCAGCAGTGTCTAGGTAGTCCAGGACAGCCTCTAACATCTCCCTAAATGTATTCTTATTCTATACTTCATCCTATACCAGAAATTAAGGAAGTGATTTAAGATCTCAGAGGGAGAAAGGGTGTATATATTTTATAAGTTCTCCTCATCCTCAGGGGCTACTCTACTTCACAATCAACTATAGCTGTGGCTACATTAGCCATACAAAGCCGGTACAAAGGCCAGAGTCACAGGACTCCTCTTTACAGGGATTTAGGTATCAGAGAATGTCAGAACTGAATGGTACCTTAGTGATCAGCTAGTTTAAACATCTCAATATACAGATCAATAAACTCAGAACCAGGGAGATGAAATGCCTTTTTGCTCCTCCTCTGTTTAAGGGAAGGGGGGGAAAACAATTCCTATCTAGTAGACTGAGCTTTACAGTAGATTTCAGAGCCTTAGATGGTAGATTGGGAGCCAGTTGTCTCCACCATGATCTCTTCTTCAATTTCTCGAGTGGGAAGAGAGCACAGACAGCAGCAGTACCCACTCTAAGTTCCCATAGAGACAGCAATATGAATCCCAGCCTCTACCCTGGTCTCAAAGCTTCTGAGAAATGAAAATAACTCCTTTTTGAAAACAGTTGGGGACCTCTGTGAAAGGGTGACTCTTAAATGGGAGACAACCAGCTTGGAGAAAAGGAAATGTTCCTATTTTCCTCTCCATTAGAGATATTTTACTATTACTGACCTTTAAAGATAATGCAGATGAATTCCCATAATGGAAGAACAGAATTATAAAGTACAGAAATGGAAAATACCGCATGGAATCCAGGGAAGAACTTTGCATTTGAGGCAAATCAGTCTGACAACCACCTGGCTATGGTGTAATGACAACATCACAGGCATAATAAAGGCATCAGAGAACCTAGTTTCAAATACCAGCTCTGCTACTCACCTCCCCAAAGTTCCTAAAATTCACTACCCCTGAGGTTACTCCTCTATAAAGTAAAAGAAATGCCTCATGGGCTCTAAGGAAAAGAAATGCCTCATGGGCTCTAAGGCTCCTTCTCACTCAGTCTGATGAGCCCTTGTTTCCTTGTTTTACAGATCCCTGAGAGGCTCTAGTATCCCTGGGTGTAAATTATCACGATTCTTATTTTTTAAAGCTAACTGTATCCAGGTGTGTAGTAATTTAAGCCTACTCTGTGCTTGTAAAGTGACTGATCTTGATCTTCCAAATGGTAACCCTTTATGTATGCAAAGACTGAGATTAAGTAACCCTACTAGCCATTTTTCCTCCTCGTTAAATAGCCTATTTTTTACCCAGGTCCTATTTTTCTTCTTTCCTCCATCTTGGTTGCTCTCCTCTCCCCTCTGCAATACCCAAAGCATCATGAGGAGGTTGTATAATCATATCCCCACATTTGAAAGAATTGATCAATTAATTCCTGCCTCTAAGCCAGATGCTGTTAAAGAAGCCTAAGGGAGAAGCTGGGTAGAGTCAAAAAAGCATTGGCTTTAGAATAGCAAATTCATGCACTAAAATTCTGCTTTTTCAATTCACTGTGTAACCTTGGGAAAGCCTTTATTCCTCAGAGTATTAGCTTCCTCATCTGTTAAAGGAGGGTAGGGTTGACTACATCATATCTCAAGTCCCTTCCAGATGTAGCATTCTATGGGGTTGTGGGGGCTGAAGAAGATAAAGGATACATACAAGATGGGATCCAAGTAGGCAGAGTGAACAACAGAATTGTTTGTTTTCCTACAGTTCATGTGTCCCATACTTACTGGACTTTGATTAGGTCTAGTCCCACCTTTGGGAATCAGTCTCTAGATCAAAGAATCCCTGTGAAAGCAAAAAAAAAAAAAAGACAGAGGGGACAGTGAGAGAAAGAAAGAAGAGAAGGAGGGAGGAGTGGAAGGGGGCAGCATTTATTAAGCAGCTACTTATATGCTAGACACTGTGCTAAGCTCTTTATAAATATCTCAATTGATCTGGTGATCCTTCTCTCTGGCACCCTTCAATGAATTTCAGTTTGCTCCCTTCTAATGGGCAGTGGTGGTATAGCCATCCACCTAGGGGGTTAGAATGAGATTTTAATTGATGTTGAAAGATAAAGGTGTAGGGATGAAGCTAAAACATCTACAGAGGTGATCTTAACTGTCCTCAGGGAAAGAGTTTTGCCTTTAAAATTTCCCAATTCATTATCACTGGTACCACCACATATATGGCCACTTAGTTCATTTGACACCTTGCTAATAATGCCATGGTCACATTTGACATCTTGCTAATAATGCCATGGTCACGATTTCCATCCCTTTCTGAGCTAGTGGGTGAGCTTCATTCATCATGGGAACTCTTTGAGAATAGAGACTGTCTTGCTTCTCTATTCATATCCCCAGTGCTTAGCACAGTGCTTGACACTTAAATGCTTTTTCATTCACTCATTTAATCCCATGATCACACACTACACCAGTCTCCCTAATGTAGTTGGTTCTTATCCTTTTTTTGTACCATGGATTCCCTTCTCAGAATGTTTTAAAATTCATAAATACCTAGGATTACAAAGAACACCAATTATACTGAAATATAGTAGTCAGAATACTTTTTAAAGAACCTCTACACTAATATATTACCTTTGCTAACAAGGGGAATGGACAAATCTATCACCAAGACTAAAAAAAAAATTCAAACTGACAATGCAAGACTTATGGTACTCTAAGTCAATACTATTTTATTCATATAGAAAGGACAGCATTCTTATCAGTATTATCCCAAAATATCTACTATATTAAGCTCACATCATGTTTTTCCTGAACACTATAGAAAGCATAGTTCTTGAGTCTTTAGGAATTGACAATGAAGAAGGCCCAGAATTTAGGAGATTCTGGAAGACAGATTCTGAAAGAAATAGATGTAAAGGATAGGTGGCATACTCATAGAAGAAAAATTTCTTGTATTCAAAGCAGAAGAATCAGATTTAACTACCATGAGTCAGACCCAACTGGGTTTCCTGCATCATTCTTACCTAGGAGGAGGATTTTAACCCTCTTCTTACTTCCCAAATGGCAACAGTGAGAAGCAGACAGAACAAAGATTCAAAAGGAAAGCCTATTTGCCTCACAGAAATCCCTTGCTTACATTTCCAGGAATGCTAATAATACAAGATGAAGAACTGGTCATTATCAAGTAATGCTGAGTTCATTTATTTGGTCCATTTTGCTAGAAGATATCATTGTTTCATGGACTTTAAGTGTTAAGAATTTACCTACAAGTCAATATTAACTCATTTGATGAGGAGTAGGATTTGGGCTTCCTTTCACTTTATTTCCAAACAAAAAAATTTTCATTTTTCTATACTGTGCATGATCACACACCTTTCTAGATCATCAACAAGCATTTATTACATACCTACCATGTACCTGGCATGATGATAGGTCAATTGCTTCAGGGGCCAGTCACTAGGGTAATAGATAACAAGAAAGGTTATCACCTAGAAGCCCTTGCCCTAAACCCAGTAGGGATAACCCTACTAAACCCAGATTACAACAACAACAACAACAAAATGGCGGGGTGGGGGAGAGTTTTGAAAGAAAAATGCTATAATTCAGCGTACCCAGTCTAGCTGCCTTGGATAAACCAGTCTCTCCTTCCTGCCTCTGATCCTTTTTGTTCAATTATCAAGTAACCTGATCTTAATCTAGTTTCCCTAAATATTCCCTTACTAGAAGATGGTTCTAACTGCAAGCAATTAAATTCATTAAAAAAAATCACTGATTCTTTTAAGAATTGTGACTACATAAATCAGTTTTTTCATTGAGCTCAATCAGCCCATGATTAACTTCACTATTGAGATTCTGTACTCACAAATTCAGGAGACAAAACTTTGGTGTTCAGAAATTCCCTTACCCCCAAATCTAATTTTAATTCCTCTAACCATTACATGGGAGAAACTTCATTTCAGTGAGCAGGTTCATATAGTCTCAGATAATTTCTTTGGCCATCTGAATCTGAGATACAATCTAGTTAGTCCAGCTGGATAAGCCCAAGAAATTCTTTTATAAGCTCATCCTATGGTAGTAGCTGGATTTGTTCGTGTGTCTCAGGTTCTAATAGTTACAATTTAAGGGACACTGGTGAAGAGACTGCTAGAATTCCAGAAGTGATGGTTTACACAAGGAAAATTGACCTACCCATTCGGCCCATGAACCCCACCCCCTCTTGTTCTGGCCTCTCAAATCTCAGTTGTGCCCTTAGGAAGCTGGTTGCCATGACAACACCTGCACTTACCCCATCTTTCCTTTTACCTTGTGATAGCAATAGGTGACATGGATCTCTCAATCTGATCATTTTATGTAACCATGGTAACAATCAACAGAGTTAATTTCTTTTTAAAGACCATGGGTAGTTAGAGTCACTGATGGTTTTATTCCCAGAGGAATATGCTTCCACCTCCAAAGTGATTTAGTTAAGGGTCTTGATCAAATAACAAGCAGGTTATAAGAACCTGAAATGGCAAGGAGGACCTGATTTTAAAAATTAGTTGAGGCACAAGAAGAAATGATGAAAGATCTTTTCTATATTCTAACTTAGCTCACAAAGGGAATGTCACCATTGAGTAACTTGGCATTCTTTCCCCCTTTCTTTCCCTCCTTTCTTCCCTGGAAAGCCAAGTACCTTCAAAAAGCCCAAGCATTAGACCCTACTCGGGGATTTCTAGATGCAGAATACCATTGACTTCCTTGGTGCCTGCTCAGATACTTATATCTTCCAGCAGAGGGACATAAATTGTAGCTAGAATTACCACTTCAGGTCCTGGAGGCCCAAGGAAATAACAACTAAACTGCTTTGAGCCTGAAAAAAAAAAAAGAGTTGCATTTCCTTCCCTCCCCTTCCCCTCAAACAGGAGCAGCACCCAAGTCTTTTCTTCACTCTACAGAATGGTAAATTGTGGCTTCATGCCTATCTTATAATTTAGATTATTAAAATCCTTGAGAGGTTTTCAGGAAGATGAAAACTGTACTCTACTATTGAGTTTATCAAAGCTTATCTATAGTTTTGTTTCTTTATTTTTTATTCCCTGACCAGACCATAATTTCATCAATAGGGCTGTCTGAAAATAAGCACCTTTTTCTGCAACAGTTTTAAAGAGTTGCCTGGTGTATCGGGAGATAAGTGATTTGCCCATAGTCACACAGTCATTACATATCAGAGGCTGAACACAAATTCAGGTTTTTCTGCCTTCAAGGCTGGCCCTCCATATAATATGCAATACTACACTTTTTTATTGTTAATAATAAACATATCAACTTTTGTAATAAACATTTTTCCAAAAAGTTAATCAAATGGAAATTTTACAAATTGTGCTTTTGAATGTCTTACACACAGCTAAAGCTCAGTAAATATCTGTGAAGTGGTTGATGAAATGAATGAAAATACACCAAGGGAGCTGCCTGAACTTTAAACTAGAGAAAAGGATGTAACAAAAGAGTCCATAGAAATCCATTGCAATCTGGGTTAGCTAGTCTAACCCTGGATCACACCCTAGATCCCAGAGTTCAGATCATTCTGTAGATATACAAGAATCAGGTTGGATTTGAAGACATTAAGGTGTTCTTTCCACTCCACTAGTCAGAGAAAGATAAATGGCATTCTCGGATGGGTTGAGAAGGCAGTACAGGACAATCTGTAATAGGATACTTCTCCCCAGTAAGCCAATGAAATCCCAGTGTCTCTTCTTTGAAAGGAAAACAGATCTTTTGCCCATAAAAACAAATGAATAAAGATTGAAAGAAAAAAATAGTTAATATTTCTGTGACGATATTTATGCTATTAGAGACTGATGCCTCAGAAAGTTTCATACTAAATCCATACTAGAGCAAGTAATAGGCTATACCAATCTTTCCTGGCTGAGAACCAAAACAGATACAGGAGGCAGGAGAGACAGTCAACCCTACTTCTCCTTAAAAATAACTGATAGCATTTATGTAATCATGGAGATGAAGGAAGTCTTTCCCTTAAAAAGTCCCTTTACTAACATTGTCAGCTAACAGAGAAAATTTTTAGCTTTAAATTTAGATTTGGATCACAGGGAGTTTACTTTTAACTGTGTTTAGGATAAAGGAAGATGAGTGAAATAAAGGAAAGGGAGAAATGTTTTCATAGGATCAGATATTTATAGCTGGAAGCTATCTAGCCCAACTCTTCATTTTCATATGAGGAAAACTGAGTAGAAAGGTTAAATAATTTGAGGTTAAAGGTAATACAGCTGGAGTCAGAATTCAAACCCAGGTTCTCTGAATTTCACAGCCACAACCCTTTGCATTGTATCTTGGCACCTCCAAGCATATTGATAGTTCTTGGTAATGAGAGATGCAGGATCCTAATTGCCTACAATTCTGAACTTTATTCAGTTATTGAACTACCAAGGGCACAACAAACGTTTATAGTGTATGGAGGTTGAAAGTAGCAATTTTCAAATCTTGCCTGCATCACACAAAGAGCTTACCCTGACCCATTGATAATGTAATTCTTCAGTTCTACCCTAAGTTCTTTTCCTGGATCCAAAAGGTCAGATGAATTGGCTTTTGGTGATGTAGTATAGCCCAAATATTCTTAAATAAATAAATGGGGGGAGGAAGGCAATAATTTCAAAGCTGTAGAACCTTGGACAAGTCACTTCAATTGTTTCTGTCTCAGTAAAATGAGGAGGGCTGGATTAGAACTCTAATCCAGCTTTAAAATCCTATGATCCTAAAAGAAAATTCTCACTATATATTTTCCTATACATTGTGTCTACCTCCCTTTATACTTGATAGAGAAAAAAATGGCTTTCCTTTTCTTCTCTCTTTTGTCCTGCAGGGAGTGGTTTTTGAAGGAGAAAGAAGAGATTGCCCTTGTCACTGAAGGACTAGAATTTAAAAGATCAAAAATACTTCATTACAATCTCTAGGGTGAGGAGGACCAGCTCTAATTCCCAGCCAAAGTAGAGCACACTACACCAAAACTATCAAAGGAAAGTAATCTCTCTAAGTTTTCCTTCCTATAGATTACTTAACCCTATACCTAACCTCATAGCTTGAAGTTCAGCAAATAGGTAAAATGCTTCTTTTTTGGGGGGGGGGTGTCCTCCACCTGCTGTAGGGACCATAGGGCAGGAATTACTCTTGGAAATGCCTCAGGGGAATAGCCTTTTGGAGTTGGAAGTACTGATTACCTCTACATCCCTCGGCAAAAAGCACCTAAAGCATTCTTTTTCAAGTGACCCCACCCACTGTGACCAAGGCAACAAGAGATGTGACTGAAGCTGGTTGCTAGGTAACAATTTCTTTCCCCCCCCCCCCTCCATATATGCCACTCTGGTTTGCCTTTTCTGGTATCTCTCTTTTGATGTCCTCTTTCTCCCAGTAATTCTTCCTACTCTTTGTCCTGTAGGTCCTATTAATTAAGGTTAACTTGATGTTCCTTTTAAAAAGATTTCACTTGTATAAAGATATATGATCTCTCCCATTGCCAAAAGATGATCACACTTCAAACAAAAATATAGTTAAGATTATCCTCAATCATTCATTTCAAAACTAGATTGAAAATAAAACAAATATTCTCTTGCCATCTCAGAGACAGAATTTTAAAATTCCTTACCTGTATTGGAACCTAGAAGTGGACTTTCCAGTCTCCATCGGCTGGCAAGAGACAACTGTCTCTGCCTTTTTCTAAACTTAGTCCTATAGGTATTTATCTAAGGATCTTTCCTGTTATTCTCACTGTCCGAAGAACTCTCCAGTGCCCATTCCTACATCCTACACTAACAACTCATCTCCCAGCTCTGCTCTCTGCTCTGTCCCACCCCACAAGAGTCATTGAGAAAAATGGAGGTTGAGGGAGAGAGTGAGAAATTTCAAATGCTCTACACTAAGCACAGGAGGGAAAGAGATGCATAGGATAGCCATGGGGATATTTTCCAGAGAAACCAAACATTTTTTTCAGTTCATCTTTAACAGGATTAGGGGCCTCTTCAGATCTTCTCTCATTCCCTCCTCCCCAACCCTTTTCCAGTGTTTCCGGTTAAGCTTTTGTTTGCAACTCAGCCCAAATTAATAATTCTGTTCCAAGTTGGGGGTAGAAATAGGGAAGAAAAAGGCTGACTTTGAAGATAACTCTAAGGAATAAGGGGAGAAAGTCTGCCCTTCTTCACTTTTCTTCTTACCCACAGGATTCCACAGTCGATAAAGAGGAAGACAACTCGCACTGGGAACTGGGGGGAATCAGATAGGCAGGGAAGCAAAAGGGGCGGGGACTCCTTTCGTTTACGTATTCCCGGGGCGCTGTCCGGGCTTCTGGTGCTGAAACACTCCACCAGCATTTACCGGGAGCAGGGTTGTTGTCTGCAGAGAGTTGGTTTTTCCTGGAATTGTGGTGTTTGAGAAGACTTGCGGGGCAGAGAGGGGAGGTGGGCTGGGGGGAGGGGGGAAGGAGAGGAAGGGAGAAAGAGGGAGGAGAAAGTGAAGGGGGATGCGGTGGGGTAGGGAAGAGGAGAAGAGAAAGGCCTGGCGAGAGGCTCGGATTGTCTGCCGCTGGAGCGGCACAAAAACCAGTTATTGCCGCTTGGTATACTATTAACAAGGGTGGTGTGAGCCCACAGGAATCGGGTAGAACAAGCAGCCAGGGCATTCAACTTAGCCTGAAAAAGAACAACCTAAAAGTGAAGCAGGTGATTCCTATAACCCAGCAAGCGATCTAGAAAGGACTCAACAGGTAGATAACCAACAGGCAAAACTCAAACCGTGGGGACATCCCTGTTTCTTAGCTACTACTAGGACTCCTCGAGCCCTCCTACATGCACCCTCTTTAATCATTTCTTGAGCCAGAGTGGGGGTGTGGCAGTGGGTGTGTTGGGTTGTGAGAAGAGAAGTCCTTTGTCTGGAAAGGATACATCCCAGCAGCAGTCTTACCCTCCTCTCCCAACGACTCTTTTTAAATAGTAAATGATAGCCAAGTATCCGAAAGCAGAGCTCTCGGGACCTTTGTTGTACAGACATCACCAACCTTCTGCAGCCGCCCTCATCTAGCTCCTGAAACCTTAATTCTGTAGAGGCACCTTGAACCTAGGGCACCACCCATGTGTCTTCTTTATCTTTCACAAGAGATCTTGAGCAGAGGTGACCTGAGGAATGAAACCGAGTTCTGAAACCAGACAGTTCTATTTTCAACGTGCAACAAGTCTGTGCCAATCCTATCGGGAGGCGCCTTGGAGATCAAGAGCAGCTCTTTCTGGACTCAGGGAGGAGCTGAAATTGCCAGACTGAAAGTGTTGAGACTTAGAATTAACCTCGTCACCTTTGTAGTGTGCCTTTATCTTCATTTAGGGTTCATATTGGACTGTCTTTTCAAACAGCCAAGGGAGAGACCCTGATAGCTTGGGCTCTAGAATTTGCAAACTTACGATGGATTTCTGATCTAAATAAGACAAGGGAAAAGTTCCAGCTACGGAGGGGTATGTGGGGTTCTCACCATCTCCAGGAGATGTTCTTCCAGGTTAGAATATCAAATATTACCAGGCTGAACCCCTTCAAGAGCTGAGCGCACTTGGAACAGATTAGGACTGCAGCCCTGCTCTGTCGCGAGTTTCAGATTACCTTGATCAGTGAGAGGTCTCTCCTGCTCCCGCTCCCGCTTCCGTTTCCTTCTCCTCCATCCTCCACATTCGGTTAATTTGGCAATGGAGCTCAACGTAGCGGACCACCTGTTGCAAATCCAGAGCCTATCTCTCAGCAACTCTGAAAGGTGGCCGATAGTCCTGTTTCCCAGTCCCAGGTCCACCTCCTCCCACCCTCAATTAGGGCGGCATCTGGCCGCTCCCCTGCCCTCCTCAGGGGATGTGTTGAGGGGTTAAGTAGGGAATTCTATCTAGAACCTTACCTGACTTCTGTCCTGGAGATGAGGGAAGGTGTATATTCCTTCTCACAACTTCGGGATGTGTATGTAAGGATATCTACCTCCTCACACACACCCCTTACCTATTTGCTTCCCCCAAAGGCGGGGAGGGAGCAAAGCACGAAGAACAGGATGACGGTTTGGATTAGAGGGAGGTATATGTGCAGGGGTTTTATACCTGAATATCTTCCCCACCCCATCCCCAGTGGCCTCCCCAGGGTGAAGAGCCACTGCCTTCTAGGGTTAGGGAGGTGCTGGGTCCGGATGTCTAGCCTGCATGCACCACAGCCCTCGTAGTTTGTGGAGAGACAATAGCATTGGCTCTTGTTGCAACTGGAGAAGTCTCTTTAAACCCCTATCAACCCACAGGTGGCCTGTCAACGCCACGGACATGCATGACGTCATTTTGAAAGAGAGGGAGGAGATAAAACCCACTTCAAAACAAAAGTCCCCAAGGTACCATGGCAACAGATTGCAAATGTCAGTTGCACACACCACAGCCATCCTTCTAGCTCATTCTTCGCTTCCCTCCCCCAACCGCCCCTTGCCAGGGATTAGGACACAACTCCAGCAATTAACGGTGAGACCATCCTTCTTGGAAACAGGCAGAGGCATTACAGGGTCGGAATTAGGGTTAGGAGGTGGAGCAGGAAGCAGAGATGGTGTTTCCTTCAATATCCCTTTGACCTGACACACAGGTACACATCTTCAGATCCCTAAAACCTTTGACAGAGAAAGACTCAGCCTCAGGAAAGAAGATCTCATTTGCTTTCTGGCTTTGATAGAAATTTAGTCATTATCAAGTGCCGTATTTGGTTATCCATCTAATGGATCAGTTTGAGAAGAAGGGAATGTGAGGAAGGCTGGTGGCAGCTCTAGGGCAAGGCAAGAAGAATAGACCAATTAGACTTCTTTTTACAAGGGAAACATGGCAGTTGCTAGTTCCTTCTCCATCCCTTTGTGGATGTTTGATTTACCATCTTTCCCATCTCCCCACACAGAAACATGAAAGCAGACACTAATTCATGCACTTTCACAAACACACTGAAGGAGAACCTTGCAGATAAATAGTAAGACTGATATAATTCAAAAAAGCCCAAACCAGCTGGGACATAAAGGCACAGGCTTCTGAAGGCACTACAACAATTAACTCAATCAAAAAATGGCCATCTGTGGAAAAACCACATACCAACTGATCGACCAGCATTAACCAACAACAAATATCTACATAGAGCTTTAAAATTAGAAAATCACTGACTAGACATTATCATATTGTAGCATGACAAAAACCTTGCTGGGAAGGTACTCTCACAAATAGTGTTATCTCCATTTTATAAAGAAACTCAGGCTCAGAGATTAAGTGACTTGCTCCTAGTCATGCAGCTATTAAATCTACCAGGTAGGTTTTGAATTCACATCTACTGGGCAAGTTTGAAATTTGCTTTCCATTATACATGTTGCCCCTCTATTGAATACATAATATAGATCAGTAGACGATGCAAGCATAAGACTTGATGATGCAAGCATAAGACTTGGCCCTGACAATACTTACAAACTGAGCTGACACTATTTAGACCAGGCAGTTAGTTAATTTTTCACCTTAGGACCTGATTTCTTAGTGTTTTGAAGACCTAGTTATAGACTCAGACTCAGACTGTCAGGATGTCTAAATGGAAACAAAGAGCTGTAAAATACAGGGTAGTCTGAAAAGTCTCAGTTCAGTTTTAAGCTATTTAAGATAGTAATTATATTAATGAAACTATTACAAATATTTTAATTTATTAAAACTGCACTGAGACTTTTGAAATACCTTGTATATGAAGGAGACAATTTTAGTCAAACACCTGGTATCTTATAACACCTCTGAAAGTGTTTAAGTAAATCATTTTTTCACTTTCATCTCCATGTTTAGCATCTTGTTCTCACAGACATAGACATACATAATTTACACAATTTAAATCTATGCTTCTATGTCTATTTTGGCATGAACATTTGAGAGAGTATATGTGTATGATTCCTATGTCAATGGTAATAACTACTTTAACTGTGTTTATAAAAGTATATTTTTCCATCTCTGTTTCTCACAGTTATTCACATGAATACCATCAGAGACAAATTATACAGATTTATCATGCATACAAATGTCTTCTCACATATTCATATCCACAAATATATTAGCTTTCTTTATGTAGACTCTCTTTTACTTCCTCAGAAGACCATGTGCCCTACATGTGTATACTGAAGTACCATTGTTAATTTTCATTACTTCTATCACCTTTAGAGCCCAATGGCTTTACCTGATAATTTCCTAGTGACAGAGGTTTCTTTAATTCTATTAATGAGAGTATCCCCTCAAAAAACAACTTAGGATTTAAAATTAGAAGGGGCCTTGGAGACGCTCTAGTCTAATTCCTTTATGTTCCAAGTTAGGAAATAGGCCCAAGGAGACAAAATGACTTACCTAAGGTCACACAAATAGCAGATATAGCATTTCACCCAGATATTCTATATCCAAATCCAGGGCTCTTTCTAATACACAATTCTACTAGTTTTTCTTAGTTAAAACTCCCAGAATCACAGAGTAAATGAATTTGAGAGTTGGAAGGGAGCTGAGCAGCAAACTACTTCCACTTAAACACAAAATGAATCCCTACTATATCACTGAAAAAAAAATATGTAGAGTCATACAACCCATGTTTGAAGGACTCCAAGGAAGGTAACTGACCAGTTCTAAACTCAGCCCTTTCCATTTGAAGACAACTTGAACTGTTGGGAAGTTATTACTGACATCAAACCTTAATTTTTCTTTTTATAACTTCTTCCTATTGGTTCTTGCTCTGCCATCTCATCCTTTCTTATATAAGAAAATCTTTCAGATGTTTGAAAACAGTTATCATGGCCCTTGTGGATCTTCTTTATGCTATCCTAAACATTCCCACTTCCTTCAACTGATCCTCATATTGGATGTACTCAAAGCCTTTTACCACCTTGGGTACCCTTTTAATTTTGTCCTTGTCTTGTCTATTTTGTTATCTACTCCTATTGTGAATCTTAAAAAATTCAGCAATATGAAGCTAAGTAGCCATAATATGCAAAGATGGAAAGGACTTTGGAAAAACAGTTCAACCTTATCCTTTTACAAATAAGGAAAGTGAGGTCCTAGAAGGGAAAATGACTTAATCAAGCTTACACAGATAGCTGGTGACAGAACTGAAACTAAAATTTTGCCTCCACTGCTCTTAGCTCTACACTACCCATTCTCAATACAAAGCATTCATCCTCAACAGATTTATTCTCCTGCAAGGCCTGTTCTATGACCCCAGCATAGAAAAGTTACCATTTAATATGGGCATTCTTGTTGGTTCTCTCAGCTACTTTTCATCTGGCCAACTTTTGACAATTTAGTATTGATTCTTAGAGCCCCAGGCTCTCAATGTAATGGTAGAAACCTTGCTTGGTGCCAATTAATCAAAAAGTATACCATATCAGAGCTGTAAGGAATTGTGGAAGCCATCATGTACTTGAATAGGAATTATACATGACAAGTGTGTATACATCCTTTCCTTGAGGGTATTTAGTAAGGAGAAACCCACAACCTTCAGAAGCAGTCTATTATTCTTTTGGAAAGCTGTTAGGAAATTTTCCTTTACATTAAACTTATATTTGCTTCTCTGAGACTTGTCCATTCAATGCACCTTGTTCTCCCTCTGGGCCCAATTGAATAAATGTAACCCCTCTTTCATATGACAGTCCCCAAATACTTAAAGACAACTATCATGTTTCCCCATGGTAGCTCTGTGGAAAATTATTTCACAGAGCTATTGAATACTAAAGCTAAACCTTAGAGATCATCTAGTCCAACTCTTATTTTACAGAGGCTCAATCTAAGTCCCAGAAAGATGCCCAAAGCCACAAAGTAACTTAGTGGCAAAATCAGAAGCCAATCCCAGGCTTCTGGGATTGACTAACATTCAATCCTACTTTAAATCACTTTGCAAACCTTAAACCATTATATAAATGTTAGCTATCATCACCATCACCACCACTACTACCACCACTCCTTTTTAAAATTTTTAGGCTCTTCTGGGGATACTCACCCAATTCTTATTCATACTTGTGGTTTGGGGTCTCTAAAAAGTGGCTGGCCTCCTATCAGGATTGTAATGATAGACTGTATTTCTAGTCAGTGCATCTGTTGCTCAAAAGCCTTCATTGATATACTTCCCATTAACACAGCCTGCCAGAATTAATTTTTAGAAAAATTGACTGAGAAAGTATTTGCTGAGAAGAGTTAGTACATGCATTCCCCTCCACTCTCACCCAAACTACAACAACACTGGGGTATATCTTCTAACAAATACACATGGCATCCATCAGAAGAGTAGAAGCTGAGAGTGAGTGTAAATAGCAATTATTTCTGTTCTGGTCAGAAACCCTGGGAGTATTCCCCTCCCAGATCGATTTTTTTTTTTACTAGGTAAAAGATGTCATTCTTTCCTTTATTTCTCACTTAGCCTTAGGGCCATATCCAGTCATCCTGATCTATATCTTGCCACTGGATCCAGATGGCTCTAGAAGAGAAAGTGAGGCTAGTGACTTTGCACAGCCCTCTCTCACTTAAATCAATTCACTTGCAAGTCATGACATAACCTTCTCAATGTTATGGTCCTCTTTGAGAATGAAACAACAGATTTAAAGTAGAGAAGCATACATGTAGGGAACACTTAATTTCTGCACTAGATATGCATCTCCCTCAATCCTCCCACCCCAAAGTTTCATCCCAACTACACACTATGCCCTTTCCAACTTCATCTTAAATCTAATCCTTTTCCACTCCTTCCATCTACTAGCTCTTATTGAAACCTGGATTTCCCCTGATGATACAGTCTCCCTGGATACTCTTTCTAGTACTGGCTGCATCTTCACTTGTTCTCTTTGTTTCCTTATTTATTGAGGAAGGAGAGTTGGGTTGAAGCTTGCTCCCCAATGCCATTTCCATGTTCTTCACTCACTAACCTCTCTTCCTTTGATCTTCTTGCTATTCATACCTACCACCCAATCACAGTCCTGGTAATTGTTGTCTACAGACCCCCATGTCATTCCCCTTCCTTCCTCAATGAGTTTGATACTTGGTTTACCAATTTTTTCCTCTTCCCCAACTGCCCTCATACCGGGTATTTCAACATACATATTGATTCTTCCTCAAATACCCTAATCACTCAGTTCCTTAACCTTCTTATCTTTCATGAGCTATTCCTCCACACTACAAATTGAATGCACTCATCCCCACACAGATAGTAATTTCTTTCATCTTGCCATCACTTCCAAATGTACTACTTCCATGTTTAAGAATTCTGAAATCCCCTTATTCAACCACAGTCTAGTAGTGTTTCACCCCTCCCTCTGCCTTCCCTTACATAACCCTACTCTTCATCCACACTGTAACCTCCAATCCCTTGACTCCTCAGTTCTCTCCTAGACCCTCTCCCCTGCACTAACCACTCTCTCCTCTTCTCTGAATATTTATTCCTTAATGAAATAATTCAACTTTACACTTCCCCCCTCTCTTGAATTCCCTAGTTCCCTTATCATATCATCAATTACACCCAGCCAAGCCTCAGCCTTGGATCACTCACTTCATCACTTTTTGTCTTACACGTGCTGCTGGACAAATGTAGAGAAAAATCATAAAACTATTTTGAGTAGATCCACTACAAATTTATGTTATATAACTTCAACTGGGTACTCAGTGCTTTTAGGCAATTTTATTATACCTGCCTCATTAAATCACTATCCTATTCTCCACAGCAGCTCTTCCAGACCTTTTCATTCCTCCTCAAACCTCTCACAGCTCCCTATCTCTCCCCCTTACACCTCTCACTCTCTTAGCTGAAAACCTTAACTCCAATCATTTAAGCACCTTCTGCCACTCTTTCTCCTTTTTTTGGAGGAGGCAAGGCAGGGCAATTGTGGTTAAGTGATTTACCCAAGGTCACAGGGTTAGTAAGTGTTAAGTGTCTGAGGTCGGATTTGAACTCAGGTCCTCCTGACTCCAGGGCTGGTGCTCTATTCACTGAACCATCTAGCCACCCCCATTCTCTCTTCTTTCAACCCTGTCTCACATAAAGAACTGATCTTACCAAGGCTAACCTCTCTACACGTTCAAATGATTCCACTCAATCCCATTTCCTCTAATAGATTTCCCCTTCCACTCTTTCACTTATATTCAATCTTTCCCTCTCTACCAGCTCATTTCCTACTGCCTTTAAATATGCTCATATCTTCTCTATCTTGAAAAGAAAAAAAATCACATAATCCTTTTTTCCTTGTTAACTATCATCCTATGTCTCTTCTGCTTTTTTGTAGCTAAACTCCTTAAAAAGGCCATCTACAATAGATACCTCCACTTTCTCTCCTTTCACAGCCCCTCTTAACCCCTTATGATATGACTTATGACTTTATAATTCCACTGAAACTGATCTCTTGAAATGTACTAATATTTTCTGGGATGCTAAATCCAATGGTCTTTTCTCAAGCCTCATTCTCTTTGACCTCTCTGCAGTCTTTGACACCATTGATCACTCTCTTCTCCTTAATACTCTCTTCTTTCCTGGTTTTCCTTCTTCCTGACCACTCCTTCTCTGTCTCTTTTACTGGATCCTCATCTAGATCACACCCTCTAACTCTTAACTGAAGTGTCCCTCAGAGTTCTGTCCTGGGCCCTCTTCTCTTCTCCCTCTATTCTATTTTACTTGGTAATCTCAACTCCCATGGATTTAAATACCATCACTGTGCTGATGATTCTCAAATCTATTTTTCCTGCACCAATCTCTCTGCTGACCTCCAATTTTCAACTGCCTTTCAGACATCTCAAACTGATGGTCCAATAGACATCTTAAACTCAAGTGTGTACAAAAATAGAACTCATTAACTTTCCCCCTAAATCCTTCTCCCACCTACCTTCCTTATTGCTGTAGAGGGCAACACTATCCTCCCAGCCCCTCAGGCTCAAAACCAATGAGTCATCTTAGATTCCTCACTTTCTCTTACCCCCCAAATCTAATATGTTGCCAAAAGTCATTCAATTTCACCTTTGCAACCCTTCTCTCCTCTGAGTGCAGGCCCTTATCACCTCATGCCTATATAATTGCAATAACCTGCTGGTGGTTCTGCCTGTCCCAAGTCTCTCCCCACTTCAATCCAGTCTCCATTCAGCCACTAAAGTGATTTTCCTAAAATGCAGGTCTAATCATATCATACACTCTACTCAATAAATGCTAGTAATTTCCTATTATCTCCAAGAACAAATACAAAATTCTCTTTTTTTTTTTTTTTTGACACTCAAAGCCCTTCATAGCCTAGCTTCCTCCTTTTCCAGGCTTCTTCCACTTTACTCCCCAACACCTACTCTTCGATCCAGTGACTCTGGCCTCTTGGTTTCCTTTGAATAAGACACTTAATCTCTCAGATCCAAGCATTCTCTTTGACTTGTCCCTCATGCCTGGAATGCTTTCCCTCCTCCATCCTGACTTTTGGTTTCCTTTAAGTCTCAACTAAAATCCTACCTTCTATAGGAAGCCTTCCCCAACCCCTCCAGTGCCTTCCCTCTTTTAATTATTTTCTATTTTTCCTGACTATTGCTTGCTACGTATGTATGTGCTTGAATGTTGTCTCCCCCATTAGACTGTAAGCTCCTTGAAGGCAGGTTCTATCTTTTCCTTCCTTTTGTATCCCTGGCACTCAGCATAATACCTGGCACACAGTAGGCACTTAATAAATGTTTATTGATTAATTGAAGTCTTTTTTCCCCCTTTGTAGCTTTGAAAGGGAGTTCCATGTTATGGTGCAGCTCTCTGCTAGGCTCCAAGGGTCAGTGCCTTTCAGGAGTCTGTAACAGGCTACCTTTCCTCAGATGATTATGTGCTTCTCCATTCCCAAAGCAAGCCCTTCTGTTATAGAAAACTACTATTGCTCCAGGAATTAAAAACCTTGAGAATTACACGGTAGTGGGAATCCATCAGATACTGGTGTCAATTTTGAATATTTATTACCTAGCTAGAAAGAAATCTTTTTAATTATAAAGTATACGATTCTCAGATACTTGGCTAATGCTCAGATAGGTGTCCATAGCGATAAGGGCCTACTTGTCCTGGTGAAGCATGTGCAGGACTAAGAAAAAGGAGCACCGAGTCTTGTGTGCTTGTTCATTGGGGGAGGCAATCACAGGGTCACACAGCTAGTGAGTATCTGAGGTTGGATTTGAACTCAGGTCTTTCTGACTGCATGTCTTTATCCCAGGTCTGCCACTAGGTCACCACAGAGTATTGACCAAATCACTCAACTTTCCTGTCACTTAGGTTTCTCTTATGTCAAATAGGGACAAAAATCCCAGCCCTATCAACCTCACAGAGTTGTTAAGAAGATCAAATGGATCCATAGATTAGAAAGCATGTTAAAAGTACAATGCTCTATATTAATGTTGAACATTCATAGTATTACACAAAATATAATGGTAATAAAAAAGAATCTAGAGTGAGTGAAGAATAGATTAATCCAAGATAGGTAACTATGAAGTGTGATTTTTTAATTGATGGTTGAATTGAGTAAAACACACGAAGGTACTTCCTCTCTCCATGATCTAGGGTGTCCTCAGCAGTAAAAACAAGGGCCTCTGCCCAGGTAGGCATGGTGAAAAGGTTTTGGTTCTTGATGTTAAATACAAATCCTTCCAATGACAAGTTTACTGTCCTATCCATCACAGCAAAATGGCAGAGTCAGAAAGCAGCTTGTGGCAGCCTTCAGTTGGTTTGTCATTGAGGCAATGATTTGAGATATGCAGGAGCTGAGATTCTGACTTCCAGCAGATATGAAGACCTGGGAGATTAGTTACTGGGCAGTTAAGCTTCAGCACCCTGGGTTGGCTGGAGTGAAAGTCCCTGGTGGGTCAGATAATTAATGAGATAATTAGCATACTTAGGAAATCCTGTCATGAAGAAGGAAAAATAGACTCAACTCTAAGACCTCTGGTTACTGTTTGAGGTGATCACAGTCATTCTACAGCACTGGTTTCCTAGGCAACTAGAAAGAAAGCTACCTTTTCCCTAATCACAAACTGGAAATCACATTATATGTACTATAAACCTTTGGTTCTGTGGCTTTTTTTGTTGTTCTACATCCCAATGGCAGCCTTGTCTGGGATTTCATTCTAAAGTAACAATTCCTCCCTAAAACAAAAACATTCCCCCTCCCCCCCAAATCCTCAAAATGAAAGCATAAAACAGCCTCTTTTTCCATTGTAGCAGCAAGCACCCCAGCGTCCCCAGAGTGGCTGCCAACACAGGTTCTTAGATCTGCTTTTCTAAAGGAAAGCAACTCAAAATGGGTTAACAATCTTTCTTTAATCAATCAAAGATATCATTTACCTAGTTCAGGGGGAAAAGGTCAGCACCCCAAACTTCAGAGTATACAGACAGAAACATTTCAAGCAGACAGGCCTCCAACTGTCCAACCATTACATCCATAACAAATCACAGGTACCAGAGAGGGAAGCATCAATATCTGGGTTTTTCAAAGCCGGGAGACTCTCAACAGCTGCCCAGAGTCTTATCTGGTCAAATCACACAACACTTCTCAAAGTGAGCCCCAAAACAAAGTCTCACAACAGGGTTTATATAGCCTTCTCCTGGCTCAGAGAATGTAAACAACCCTCTTGACCCACTGCCCAATCACAAAGTATCTCCTGAAAAACAAGCCTCCCACCACAGGCTCCAGGTGCATTTAACCTAGGGGCAGGGAAGATCTTACACAATACAATCTTAGAAAGATGGCAACAATATAAATTTCCATTTCCATTACATCCAGTATATTAGGTCATTTTCATGAATTCTTCTTCATTGTAGTAGAATCCCTAGGGTAAGCTGGTGGTGTAAGATCTGTAGGTGTTGTTATATGTACATAGATCTATCTATCTACACAGACAAAGACACTGACACGCATCCATTTTTTTTTTGGAGGGAGAAAGGCAAGGCAATTGGGGATAAATGACTTGCCCAAGGTCACACAGCTAGTAAGTGTGTCAAGTGTCTGAGACTGGATTTGACCTCAGGTCCTCATGACTCCAGGACCAGTTCTCTATTCACCATTCACTCTATTCACACCTAGCTGCCCCCATACACACATCCCTTCTTGAGATTCAATCTATTAGTTTCTAATTCTTTGCTACAGATAAAATGAAAAAATCCTTTTCTTGGATATTCTGAAGGCGTGTTTTACATTTCGTTTTATACACTCCAGAGCACAGTGACTCTGGGCCATAGAGAAGATTACCTGGGAGACTAAAGTCTCTGCAAATTGATCATAAGAGGTGGAAGCTGTAAATTTAAATCTACAGGCAATTCCTTGATTATAGAAGTTAGAAGGGAAAGCAATAGATCAGATATCTGGGTGGGAAGGCCATGGAGCCCAGAGCTTCAGGGTATTGATGGTCTAGGGAAGATTGCTGCTGCTTCTTAAAGTGACTGTGAATAATGAAAACCTGAGACCTGAAGACCAAAATAAAATATGTGTAAGATGTAAGAGGGGCTTGGAATAGATTTGAGGGTAATGGAAGCTTGATATTTGTAAAAACAAACAAACAAAAAAACTTTCTAGTACTAAAAGCTACCCAAAACTGAAATGACTTCCTCACAAGGTTGTCTCTCAAGATACATCTTCAAGTGAAAACTATTTATTTCAATTTAGAACTTCTGAGCTCAAGCAATGCACCAACCTTTGCCTCCCCCAGAAGCAAAGATTACAGCTGCCATATCTGGTTGGCATAACACTTTTTTTTGGTCCCTTTTTTTTTTTGGAGGGGGGAAGGCAGGACAGTTGGGGTTAAGTGATTTGCCCAAGATCACATGGCTAGTAAGTGTTAAGTGTCTGAGGTCGAATTTGAACTCAGGTCCTCCTCACTGCACCACCTAGCTGCCCCCGATAATGTTTTTTTTAAAGCCCACCACAGGGAAACAACTAGAATTATAACAGGACATAACCATGTCTCTTTTTAGTCACCTCACTTTCACTTGAAAATTTAAACCCTCTTCCCATGCCATCACTATATGCACTGTCCTCTCACCTCTTTTTTTTTTTTTTGTATTCTGGAAAACTTTATTTTTATCATAGGTGGAATGGGGACACAGCAAGTTAGATGATTACAATTTTGTTGGCAACATCTAAAGCATCATAGTCTGGAGCAAGACGGACATAGGCCTTCTTCTCTCCATCCGGCCGGATCAGTGTGTTGACCTTGGCTGCATCGATGTCATACAGCTTCTTTACGGCCTGCTTGATCTGAGGCTTGTTGGCCTTGATGTCCACAATGAAGACTAGGGTGTTGTTGTCCTCAATCTTCTTCATAGCAGACTCGGTGGTCAAGGGAAACTTAATGATGGCATAGGGATCGAGCTTGTTTCTGCGAGGGGCACTCTTCCGAGGGTATTTGGGCTGCCTTCGAAGTCTCAGTGTCTTGGGTCGCCTGAAGGTGGGGTATGTTCAGATCTTCTTCTTTTTGTGGCTATGGATACCCTTCAGCACTGCCTTCTTGGCCTTCAAGGCCTTGGACTTGGCTTCTGTCTTGGGGGGGACAACAGCTTCCTTCTTCGCCTTTGGCGCCATGTTGGGGGCACTCTCACCTCTTCTTACACCAAGCCATATGCATATAAAGACCTTACTTATAAATCTTCCATTATTTTTCCCACCCCAAAGGAAAGCAAAATGCTAACCCCCTCCCCCTTCTTTTCAGCTAACTACCTAAAGAGAAAAGATTAGAGGTAGGATTCAAACTGCTAACCTTTGGTTTCCAGGTTAGACACAGCACCTGAAACAATAATCTTTCTTTTTTAAAATTTTAATATTTTTTTCAATTTATTTTTTATCTTTAGTTTTCAGCATTAATTTCCATAACATTTTGAGTTACAAATTTTCTCCCTGTCTTTCCCCTACCCCCACCCCAAGATAGCAAGACTACTAAATACTCATTCCCCCAATCTGTTATCTCTTATATCCTCCCCCATCCCCCCCAACTTTCTATGAAACCATAATCTTTCAAAGGAAAAAATCCTAAGGTTATGATGACAAGAGTGTGTTTATTATAAATCCCACATATATGTATGTGTACATAGTTACATATGTGTATATAATAAGCATGTGTATATATGCATGTATGTGTATATATGCACACGAGCACTTCTACACATCTATGTATGTGTGTATACATATACATACATACACACATACATATGTGTATATATATATATTTATAATACACATATAGTCTTTGAGAGCTTTGAGAGGAAGAAGGGAGGAAGTCCTCAACCATAGCTTGCAGGGTTCTTGTTGGGGGAGGTGGTGATAGCAGCCACTTGATACAATGACAGAATCATAAAATTCCAAAGCCACAAAGAACCTTACTGATCATCTAGTACAACCCCCTACCTTCATTTATAGACAAGGAAACTGAGATGGGGCTCCACAAAGACTCTGTCCTAGATTCTCTTCTCTCTCTTCTAGGGGTTCTGAACCTAGAGTCCATGAGCTTGTGTATTTAACATTTTGATAACTGTATTTCACCGCACTGGTTTCCTATGTAATCCTATGTATTTTGTTTTATGCATTTAAAAATAATATTCTGAGAAGATACCATTCCATGTCTGGTTGCAGAGGTGGGGGACTATGGCTGTAGAAGACTGTATAAAATATTAGTTTTGTTGATATGTTTTTTTTTCTGTATTTTTTTATTCTTGTTATGAGGAATGGTTCTCTGGGAATGGTGAGGTAAGGGATACATTGGGAAATGTAAGTGATATAAGAAAAAAAATCAATAAAAATTTTTATTTACCAAAAAACCCTATTATTCTGAGAGTCCCTATACTTCACTAGATCCCAGGCCAGTGGGGTCCATGACACCAAAAAGGTTAATGACCTTTGCTCTCTGTTCTCTCTCTTGATGATTTCACCAGCTCCCATGTGTTCAGTTATCCTTACTATGCTGATGATTCCTAGCCATATATCCAGCCCTAGTCTCTTTACTGTCTACAATCCTATATCGGCAGTTGATTTTTAGACATTTTGAAATGGATGTCTCTTATGCATCTCAAACTCAACATATCCAAAAGAGAATTCATTATATTTTCTTCCAAATCATCCCCTTTTTAGGACTTCCTTATTACTGTCAATGGCACCACCATTCTCTTAGTCTTCCAAGTTAGCAACCTTGTGACAGTCTCGAGTCCTCGTTCTCACTCACTTTACGTATCCAGTCTGCTACCAAATCCTCTTCTTTCACAGCATCTCTAGTATGTGTCTTCTTTCTATTCACACAGCCACCACTCTAGTTCAGGTCCTCATCATCTCTCACATAGGCTATTATAATAGCTTTTTTGTTTTAAATTTTTTTTTTTTTGTAATTAACAAAACTAACAATTTTTAACAATTCACAATTTTAATGAATATTTTCTCTCCCTCCAATTCCTCCCCAACAATTGAAAAGAAAATCAATTTTTAAAAATAAATTTGTAGTCTAACAAAGGAAGAAATTAAATGACAACCATAGGAAACAATGCTCCACATCGTTAATAATGAAAGAAATGCAAATGAAAGCAAACAAGAGATTCTGCCTCACATCCATCATATTGGCAAAGATAGCAAGAAATGAAAATAATAAATGTTGGAGAGACTGAGAGAAAACAGGCACATTAATGCACTGTTGTAGAATTGTAAATTGGTTATGGCCACTCTGGAAAGCAATTTGGAACTCTGTCCCTAAAATTACTAGACTATGCATATCAGTCAGCAATACTGCTATTGGACCTAGAGTTAGAAAGAGATAAAAGAAGATGAAAAGGACCCATATGTACAGAAATATTTATGGTATCTCTTTTTCTTTTTTGGTCTCAAACTGGAAACTAAGGGTGTGCTCTTCAATGGGGGAATGACTGAACAAATTAGAGAATATGAATGAAATAGTGAAAGGGATGATTTCAGAGAAACTTGATAAGATTTGTATGAACTGATACAGAATGAAATGAGTAGAACCAGAAGAATGTTATATAATATATATAATATAATGTAATGTAATATAATGTAATAAATATAATATAATATGTATAATATATATTTAATAACAACAACATTGTAAAGACAACTTAGAGAGCCTTGAGACATCTGATCAATGAGATGACTAGCCATGATTCCAAGGGACCAATGATGATGCATCCTGTTCACATTCTGACAGAGAAGTGATGGATTCAAGATGCAGAATGAAAAATATTTTTGGACACAGCAGAATCAATAGCTTTCTAATTGGTCTCTTTGCCTCAAGTCAATCCTCACTCCAGTCTGTTTTCCACTCAATTGCTAAAATGATCTTCCTAAGGCACAGGTCTTATCAGTGTATTCCAGTGGCTCCCTATCAACCTTCAAGATCAAATTTAATGTCTCTATTTGGCATTTAAGTTTCTTTCTTCTCACGGACCCTTTAATAAGGTGCCATTGTCTCAGAGCTCTTCTAGATTTCTTGCAGATTGAGCAATGATCATTTCCACAACATAGAGGCAATATAAGACTCTCAAAATTTATTTCTCTCAGTTGAAAACTCCTAGAAGTTTGTTCTCTTTAGGAAGATATTCTTTCTGAGACATTCATAGGATTTATGCAGTAAGGAACATTGTGATTTAATTTCTCATGCCTTAAATTTGCCTCTTCCTACCTTTGCACTCTTCATATACTTTACTTCCTCCCACACAGCTAGCTAACTGCCCCACTCGTCTGTCTCCATACCTTTGTACCTGCTGATCCCATGCCCGGAATACTCTCCAGTCTCACCTCCACTTCTTAGTTTCCAGGTTTATGGTTGTGCAGTTTTCTGATATCTTTCAAGTAGCCTCTGGTATTTTAAAAGTTAGTTTCTCCAGCAACAAAATGGAGACCTATAGACTGGGCTTCCTTTTTCTTGTCTAGGGAGGGGTAGAAGGTTAATTAGAGATGAAGTCTATAAGAGTCTGTATGATAAGCACCATACTAAGTGATGGAAATAGAAGAAAGGCAAAAACAATCCCTATCCTTAAGGAGCTAACATTATAATGGGGGAGATAGCTTGTAGATAACTAGGCACACAGAAGAGATAGAGAAATAGTAGATGATAGATTTACACACATATATGTATGCATGTATATATGTATGATGAAAGATAATCTCAGAGAGTAAAGCTCTGAAAGAAACTCCTTAAGGAAAAGTCCCAGGAATTTCATAGCCAAAATTTAGAACTTCCACGTCAAAGAAATACTGAAAAGCATCAAATAAGTAGGACTGTAAGTACTGAATAACCAGAGTAAGGATCACACACACACACACACACACACAACTTGGCAGATTCTACTGTAAATGAGAGGAGAACTTGGAATACAGCATTAAAAAGTCAAAAGATATAGACTTACAATTAATGAAAACGAATCCTGTAAAACTTAGTATAATTCTACAAGGAGAAAAAAAAATCTTTGGTGGAATGGAGGACTTTCAAGCATTTCTGATCACGAGACCATAGCTGAGTAGGAACTTAGCTGAGTAGAAATATAAACAAAAGAATCCAGATGAACCTAGAAAGGTAAATTAATTTGATCAATTGGAAGGAGCTATATGATGATGATCAGTGTGTCCCAGGGGCTTCCCAATACCTTCTGGATCAAATATAAATCCTAATAACATTCTAATAAAGAGGAAGAAACAGATGTACCTTAAGAACCCTGATGTCCTCAAAGGATATGGCGAGAAAGAAAGAAAGAAAGAAAGAAAGAAAGAAAGAAAGAAAGAAAGA